>NW_020853316.1:0-719 GCF_000972845.2 Larimichthys crocea
ACACAGACAACCACGGAGACAGACACACAGACAGACACACACAACCACGAAGACAGACAGACAGACACACACAGACACACACACACACACACACACACAACCTCGGAGACAGACACACACAGACAACCATGGAGACAGACAGACAGACACACACACACACACACACACACACACACACACACACACAGACAACCACGGAGACAGACAGACACACAGACAACCACGGAGACAGACAGACAGACAGACAGACAGACAGACAGAAAGACAGGATATTATCTGGTAATGATGAGTAATACCAAATATCACAAATGAGTCAGTACTGTCGTGCAGTAATACTGCATGATGTCACTGAAGATGTCGTCCATTTGTTCGTCCACTGCATGATCTCCTTAAACACGGCTGGTAGCTCATGGTTAGGTGAATGTCTGAACAGGTGTGGCTGTCCAGTCTGCACATGCTGTGCACACTGAAGCCTGACATGGTGCCTTTTGGTTACACTGTTTCCATCTATGCCATGTGAAGACACCAGCCTTGGTCTTCACATGGAGCTTTCTGACAGACGGACAGAAATTTTCTTTCACAGAAAACATTGTCATGTATCTCGCTATCAATGTTCTATGCTGTCATTATATTTCTTTTGTTTCATTTACTCTTTGTCAGTACATTAGTCTGCATGTGTGGAGGAAGATCGCCCTTTTGTTAGAGTGTGTGTGTGTGTG
>NW_020853317.1:0-509 GCF_000972845.2 Larimichthys crocea
GATCTTTGTTTTCTAAGGTAACACCTGTAATAGTAATTTCACTGCCTTTGTTTCATTCACTATGGATGCACAACCTCCCCCTTCTTAACATAAGAAACCAGCTTCTTTTGTCTTTGTAAATTGTGATGCCTAGACTCAATTTTGCACCTAAATACAAGATCCTGCAGGAAACTTCAGGTGTAAAACACAGCAACGGGGAGATAACATGAACATGAAAAATAAAAGATGACATCAGCAGAGGAAACTGAAAATGAGACAAATAAATGAGTTAGTATCAGTTTATGGTGTGCCGTTTGTAAAGCGTCTTGCTCTGAAAATAACAGCAACATTTTGTCACATTTAGCTAAAAACAATGTTTAAAAAACTGGTTTGAATTTTTGAGAGTCACTTTTTTGCACATTTAGAACAATATTTGTGAACTTAGAGATATTTTAAATATTTAAATCCAAATGTTAAATGTAAAATCTAAATGCTAAATCTAAATCTAAATGTTAAATATAAATATAAAT
>NW_020853317.1:1499-2048 GCF_000972845.2 Larimichthys crocea
CTGGAGACTCTGCTCTGTCCTCCTCTTCCTCCACATGAACATCCATCTTCTGGACTGAAACAGAAACAGGCTTCCATAAGAAACAACAAACACAATATAATACAACAGTCATATTTTCACCTGGTCACTTTTCTTTAAGTCTCTGCTTGTTTTCTTGGTTTCAGCAGGTTTAATGTGAATTATTCAATTCAAGACAATTAATCAAGACTTTGTGTCGACAGATGAATCAAACTGTTGAGTTCATTCAAAACTTTTTTTTCCTCTACAGTCCACAGAGAGAAAACTGACTCAGAGACTTTGACAGGAAAATAATAAAAATGTTGGATTAACACTCACCCTGACTCAGAATCACTTTTCCTCTGTCTGCTCTGTCGACTTAAAATGGAGACTGAACAAACTGAACTCTTTCACTCTGAGCTTTCCTACCTGTGCTTATCAACCTGGATTACCTGATTACCTGGTTAAACATTAACCAGGTGAGCCTCTCCTTTGCATTTGCATGAAATCAGGTGAGTTCATCTTTATGTGTGTGTGTGCTCACATAGATCA
>NW_020853318.1:0-2784 GCF_000972845.2 Larimichthys crocea
CCAGGTTTTAGACAGTCTGTGGAGAAGTCTCAGAGACTACGTCCAGGTTTTAGACAGTCTGTGGAGAAGTCACAGAGACTACGTCCAGGTTTGAGACAGTCTGAGGGGACGCCATAAACAGAAATGTTTAATTATCTCTATTCATATTCATGTGCTGTAATCGATTTTACAGCTGAGTCATGTCAGGGGGACACAACAAACTTTAAACCCTCTCAGTGTAAAACACTACAAGGCTCCACCAGGCGAGTCTTGTAATGATTATCTGTGATGGCTAGAAGCGATGTTTGATCGTTTACAGAACCCGTTCGTGTGTGTGTAGGCGGAAGAGAGTGTGTTTCACTGGAAGTTTCTTTTCATGGGAAAGTACACAAACACTTACACCTCAAGGACACGAGTCCAAACTGAGACTTCAGATCCGGACGACCAGCTGTTCAATAAAACTGTTTTTTCTAAGGAAGCGTTCAACACAGACGATCCTCAACAGTTTGAAACACTTTGAAAAATACACTGTGACGTCCCCGCAGACAGACTGTCTAAAACCGGGACCGTATCTCTGGGACGTCCCCGCGACTGTCTAAAACTGGACGTAGTCTAGGTGACGTCCCCGGCAAATGTCTAAAAAAAACCCTGGACTAGTCTCTGAACGTGCCCCGCCAGACTGTCTAAAACCTGGACGTAGTCGCCGTGACCGCCCACGCAGACCGGTCTAAAACCTGGACGTAGGCTCTGTGACCCCCGTCCCCGCAGACTGTCGAAAAAACCTGGACGTAGTCTCTGAGGAAAACGTCCCCTCAGACTGGTCTAAAACCTGGACGTAGTTCTCCGTGACGTCCCCGCCAGAGTGTCGAAAACTAAAACCTGGACGGTAAAGGGGGGTCTCTGTGACGTCCCCGCAGACTGTTAAACCTGACGTAGTCGCTGAGAAAGTCCACGCAGACTGTCAAAACCTGGACGGAGTCTCCGAGAAACGTCCCCCGCAGACGGTCTAAAACCTGGACGTAGTCTCTGTGACGTCCCTGTAGACTGTCCTAAAACCTGGATCCGTAGTCTCTGTGACTCCCTGCAGACTGGCTAAAACCTGACGTAAAGTCTCTAGTCTCTGTGACGTCCCGCAGATGTCCTAAAACCTGACTTGGTACTCTGTGACGGCCCGGCAGACTGGCTAAAACCGGGACGGAGTTCCTCTGTGCGTCCCCTGCAGACTGTCTAAATAAAACCTGGACGTATCTCCGTGACGTCCCCGCAGACTTGTCTAAACATGACGTAGTCTTGTGACTCCACGAGACTGTCTAAAACCTGGACGTAGTCTCTGAAGACGTCCCGCAGACTGTTATAAACTGGACCGTAGTCCCGTGAGTCCCCGCAGACTGTCCTAAAACCTGGACGTGTCTCGGTGGACGCCCCGAAGACCTGTCTAAAACCTGGACGTAGTCCCTCTAGACGTCCCCCGCAGACCTGTCTAAAACCTGGACGTAGTCTCCAGACGTCCCCGCAACTGTCCCTTAAAACCTTGACGTAGTCCGCCTGTGCGTCCCTGTTGACTGTCT
The DNA here is from genome assembly GCF_000972845.2 of Larimichthys crocea. Lineage (NCBI taxonomy): Eukaryota > Metazoa > Chordata > Actinopteri > Sciaenidae > Larimichthys > Larimichthys crocea. Next base: position 1,548 of record NW_020853318.1, read on the forward strand.
AAAACATGGACGTAGTTCTCTGTGAAGTCCCGCAGACTGGCTAAAACCTTGACTGGGTCTCTGTGACGTCCCCCCAGCTGTCTAAAACCTGGACTAGTCTCTGTGACGTCCTGTAGACTGGGTCTAAAAAAACTGGACTTGGTCTCTGTGACGTCCCCGGCAGAACTGTCTAAAACCGGACGTAGTCTCTGTGAACTCCCCCCACCGAAGACTGTCTAAAACCCTGACGTAAAGTCTCTGTGACGTCCAGCAGACCTGTCGAAAACCTGGACGTAGTCTCTGAGATGTCTCCACAGACGGTCTAAAACTGGACGTAGCTCTGTGACGTCCCCGCAGACTGTCTAAAACTGGACGTAGTCTCCGGGACGTCCCTCAGACTGTCTAAAACCTGGAACGTAGTCTCTGTGAACGTCCCCCGCAGACGGTCTAAACCTGGACGTAGTCTCCGTGACGTCCCCGCAGACTGTCTAAAACCTGGACTCATCTCTGAGACATCCCCGCAAGACTGTCCTAAAACCCCCTGGACGTAGTCCCTCTGAGCATCCCCGCAAGACAGTCTAAAAACACACGTAAAGTTCAGTGAAACACGTTCTTTGACTTGGGCGCTGAACCTTGAAGGCGACAGAACTTCGGTCTGCCCGCGCGTTCCAAACTGATCTCTGTTCAGCTGCTGCACATAATTGTGGTGCATGCGGCAGCTCTGCGAACGTCCCACACCAGCTCTGTTGGGGGCTCCGGTGTGTCCAATGCCTGATCTTAACCTTCACCTCTCGCATGTTCCCTCCTCCGACCATGTGTTTTCAAGTCTCACGGTGGTCCTCCGTGTCAGCACAGCTCCCCTCGTCCAGTGAAAACACTGCTCTTGTGTTCCTCTTACTGGTTCCAGCAGCGCGCAGCTGTTTGTCATACAGTTGGTAATGATTTAAACAAGGCTCAGGGCTCCCTCTCGCTCACAACCGGCCTTTTTCTCCTCTTCAGGCTCGTCAGCGGGAACGCTCACCGGGAAACGTACAAAGTCCTCTGCGTTGTTCAGAAACAAAATCGTGAGTCGAAGCTCGAGATGCTTCTCTGTTTGCTGGTGGTCCTCGCGTCACCTGGATTCAGATTCCATCAGTCGTTCAAAATGCCAGCGAGGCTCGAGGTGAGAGCTGCTCCACTGCTGGAGCTCGAGGTTCTTTAAACCTGCAGTAAACGTTTGGCCCACAGAAATAAGCTGTGAACACATTCATGGTACAAT
>NW_020853319.1:0-599 GCF_000972845.2 Larimichthys crocea
GCAAGGATTTATTGCATTTCTAACTCACCTGTGTTAGAGTTAACACCTCCTTTGTGTAGTTATCACTGATGGTAATAAGACTACAAGTGGATAAGCCAAATTATTTAACAGAAAGGTACAATTATTGCTTTAAGTTAAAACTGAGTGTTGATTCAGCTACGCTAAGGTTATTTTGGCCATTCAATAAGGTAACTACAAGGCTAAGAGTTGTATAACATTTAATCTAACTGATTTAATCAAGGTAAAATGTCAGACATTGAACCCTTTTCTGAGAGTGACAGAAATGGTGGTGGTGAAGACATACAGCAGCATGAGACAGACATGCAACCACAAGCATTGGAAGGCATCGAAGCTGCTTACCACACTTCTTCGCCAGAGCCACAAAGAAGTCAAAGAGCTCGCAAGTTAACGGAAAAAGGCCAAGAATTGCACAAGAAGTCAAAAGGGTTGAACACCGTTTCATTAAGAGCTACAATAAGTGGAAGACAATCATTAAGGATGCTAAAGGAGTGCTGAGTGGAGCATGCTCAAACAGCCTGCTGCATGAACACATCACTAAGGTAAACGATGCTGCAAGGGAACTGAATGATGTTTATGAA
>NW_020853320.1:0-699 GCF_000972845.2 Larimichthys crocea
CCTGTTGTCCTGGGGCGCGCCGGTGTACGGGGAGTGGTCTCTGCACCCAGAGATTGTGGAACAGATATGGGCCCGTTTCGGTCGGGCCATGGTGGATCTGTTCACGTCGAGAGACAACGCGCAGTGCGCGCTGTTTTACTCTCTGCATGGCATGGATGCTCCCCTCGGCGTAGACGCACTAGCGCACGTCTGGCCGCGCAAGCCTTTTTACACATTCCCTCCCCTGGCCTTGATACCCCCCACTCTGTCCAGAGTGAGGGAGCATGGCCATGCACTGATTTTGATAGCTCCGCATTGGCCTGCGATGCATTGGCTGGCGGAGATATATCAGCTGCTGTGCGCTCAGCCCTGGCAGCTCCCGCTGCGCAGGGACATGCTATCGCAGGGAGGGGGGACAGTTTTCCACCCACACCCAGAGCGCCTGGCTCTGTGGGCTTGGCCCCTGAGCGGCTAAATCTGTCAGCTGTGGGCCTTTCACAGCGCGTGATTTCCACTATACAGAGTGCTCGAGCCTCCTCCACTAGGTCTCTGTACTGTAAGTGGAGAGTGTTTGAGGGGTGGTGTCACAGAAACGGCCACATTCCCTTTCAGTGTCCTGTAGTAGTGATGTTGTCATTCTTGCAGGACCTGATTGACAAACGAAAAGCCTTCTCCACGATTAAAGTGTACTTAGCGGCTATCGCTGCATGTCACCAGCAC
>NW_020853321.1:0-608 GCF_000972845.2 Larimichthys crocea
GTTTTATACCTTGTAAAAATAAAAAAATAAGAAATATATATATAAGAAAAATCACACGGCGACACGAGTGGACTGAAATGAGGTCGGACAGAGGACAAATGAAACGTATTGAGCCATCGTTTTCATCCTTGCTTTTCCTGACAAGAAAAAGCAGAGATGATCAGGTTTTTAACACCCACAGTTATGCTTGCAGGTATATTAAAGAAAACAAGCGACAAAAAAAGAAAACAAAAAAAAAACAAAAACAGCGGTGATGTCATGTTTGGACACTCAGCGTTGTGATCGGGACAATCGTGGACTGGGAGAGCCTCGGGCTGTCTAGACTGGACTAGACCTGAGGACTCTCTCCGTCTCTTTCAGGACTGAACTTAACTTCGGGGAGGGAACGGCGACGGTGGTTGGCGGGAAGGGGATGGGAGGGGGACGGGCGGGAGCACGTCTGCTTAAAGGAACTCCTGACTGACTCGACTTGAACACGTCAGGTCTTGCACTAGCTGTTTTTTTTTTTGTTTCGTTTTTTTCTCTTGAAGTGTGAGCTTTTTCTGGAGTTAGACAAGACTGCAAGTGCTCAACAAAACCTCAGGTCTCTGCCCAACAAATACAACCAT
>NW_020853322.1:0-607 GCF_000972845.2 Larimichthys crocea
TTTGTGGTAATGTGATTTGTAATTATATTTGAATAATCCCCATCAACTGATGCGATAGCAAATCTACTCTGCAACATATAACACAACACATACATCCATGTACATATCAAGGCCGGTCGACACCGTGCACACATTTAGATTTCTCAAAACTCCAGAGTAATACGACTCATATGAACGGAACACGAATATTTCCAAACTATTCAGTCTGTCAGTCTTACCCAGCTCCTGTTCTGGCACGACATCAGCTCCGTTCCCCGTCAGCATTCCCCCGCGCCTGGGCCTGGAAACCTCTTCTTGCCAAGCGGGTCCAAGACGCCCCAAACTGAGCTAACAGCAGCTACAGTTTACTTCACTGTCCATCATGAAACTCTGTAAATCACAGAGAGTTGAACCAGAAAACATTTTCTCCATAAAATATGATCCAGTTTCACCAGAACCAGTGAAATAGTTGCTGCTGTGTGACTCTCTGAGCCTCCGTGTATGAACTGGACTGTTCATGACTCCCAAAATAAAAAATGCATGAGATTGCATCTTATCAAATCAAATCAAATCAGATTTGTATAGCCCAAAAGTCACAAAGAACATTTTCCTCTGAGGCTTTACAGTC
>NW_020853323.1:0-866 GCF_000972845.2 Larimichthys crocea
TTCTGCATACAAATACTTAATTAGTTAATAAATGATAAATAAATTCAACATATCTCCAATAAATGGACATTTAAAGTCTTCTAAAAATCTATGTAGCAGTGTAAAAACTATAACATGTTCCTCTAAATTGTAGTAGAGTAGAAGTAGAGCCTATAGAGCTAATAAAATTAAAAAGTACAAGTACAAGTACCTCGAAATTATACATAACTCAGGTTATGTTATTAAATACAGCTGTGAGGTCATTACACTTTAATTTGGTGTGTTTAAAGATCCTCAAACTGATATATAAATACTTAAAAATACAACTTTAAATAATATTTTGTGTCTGATTCTGCATACAAATACTTAATTGGTCATTAAACATCATAAAAAATGACATCTACTCTTTCATTGTGATGTTCTTTAAAACAGAAATGGACACAGACCAATAAATGATAAATAAATTCAACATATCTCCAATAAATGGACATTTAAAGTCTTCTAAAAATCTACATAGCAGTGTAGAAACTATAATATGTTCCTCTAAATTGTAGTAGAGTAGAAGTAGAGCCTATAGAGCTGCTTAAAATTAAAAAGTACAAGTACAAGTACCTCGAAATTATACAGTAAAAATACACAAAACTCAGGTTATGTTATTAAATACAGCTGTGAGGTCATTACACTTTAATTTGGTGTGTTTAAAGATCATCAAACTGATGTTTAAATACTTAAAAATACAACTTTAAATAGTATTTTGTGTCTGATTCTGCATACAAATACTTAATTGGTCATTAAACATTTTAAAAAATGACATCTACTCTTTGTCCCTCTTTGAAATTGTATTCATTGTGATGTGCTTTACAACAGAAATAGACACAGACAAATAA
>NW_020853324.1:0-4529 GCF_000972845.2 Larimichthys crocea
TTACTTTATTGGCACACAGTACAGTACAACAGTACATCAAACAATCTGAAAAAGCCAAATTTAATTAAAAGATTTGCTGATTCATTATTTAAAAAAACAGAATGATGTTGAATGATTGTACAACATGTGAATTAATGTCAAACCTATTCAGGTAATCTGATGTGGAGGTGACTCAGCATGTTTAGACTTCTGTCCTGTTGCTGGAAAGGTGTGCATATTCTGAGCTCACGTTGAAAGACATCTTTTTGGTTATATAGTATATATATATATATTACAGTGTTAGTTTACACCAATAACTTTTGCAGATATTTTTCTCACTCTTACTTTCACTTTAATTAAACTCTCAGACTTTATTTGGACCACAGAAGCAGAAGATACAAAAAGCTGATTCATTGGGTGAAACATTACAAACATAGGCCTGATATATTATCTTTGGAAACTTTTAGAGTTCAACAGTGTTATGGAAAAATAACATCAGTTATCAGACTATTAGATGAAGACATTCAAACAGAAGTTATTACAGTTATATCACCTTGGAAACTTATATTTCTTTTTATTCTCTCTACTGTGGATGGGTGATGTCACATTTCATGTCATGTTATTTTAATCTAATCAAGCCACTTTCATTAAAAACATGACTCATCAGAAACACACTGACTTTCTTCAAACCACAGACTTCAAACTTTCACTTTCACCAGGCCTGTTATCTGACTTTACAAACTGTGTGATAGTGTGACACACAGTACAGTTCAAAGTTTGGACACACCTTCTCAGTCAGTGCTTTCCTTATTTCTTCTTTTCTACACTGTAGAACCACTGAAGACATCAAACTATGAAATTTCACACATGGAGTTATGTGGTGAACAAACCATCAGTTGTGTTGTGATTCATGTTGGTAAGAACCGCTCAACAAAGTTAAGACATGAAGCTCAACAACTTTGGATTTGAACTTTGTCTTCAAGCGCAGACAGAAAATAAAAACAATATATTGCAGTTACTTCATTGAGAAACGGATTTTTCTTTTTATTGTGTGTCCTGTGGGCAGGTGATGGCATATTTCATGTCATGAAGGAATCATTCTTCTCTGTAAACACCTTAGCCACGTTAGCACGTTAGCATTCACTAAACAAACCGTTTCTTAAAGGTGACGAGTTTGCGTCCATAACTGTCTTTACTAAGCTCAGTTCCTCCTTTGTCTTCCTAACAACCTCACAGACTCATGAAAACTGAAATATCATTTAACCGACAACACAAAGTCAAAGTCAAAGTTAACTTTATTGCAGCTATGCTGACCCTCCTCCTCCCATGTCTGAAGAATTAAACAGTTCTATAAACAGCCAAACACATTTGAATGAATTCTTTAGTTTTTGTCTTAGAATGAAATGACTGAACACCTTGGCAGAGAAACTAAACTTAAAGTCACGAATATTTAATGTTACTGAGAAAGCCAAGTCTGCAGGGACTAAAGCATGCACACGATTATATTTGAAATCCTGCAGGTCAAAGTCCCAGGTTATTATTTTGATATCATGAAATGCAGCTTTCTTTTGCTACACATCAGTCTGAGTCAGCCTGACTCATTAGGTGTTCGAAATAGTCTTCTCCAGAGTCAATCATGCTTTTCAGGCTGTCCAGGATCAGTGAGTCAATGTCACGGTCCACCTTGTTTTCTTCATGGTAGTTCTTCACAGGGAAGATGCAGTTCATAGGGATGCCCACCGTATCACTGAACAGCTCCATCTACATTTAAAAAAGAAATCACAACATCTCAGTTCACAAATTTAAGGAAGCCCTGAGCGGTCGTGCATGTATGTATTTCCAAGAATGAATGTATGTGATTCAAGGAATGTTTCCAGTCAAACATACCGTTGCCTTCACTTTCTTGAGCTTGTAGACGTTCTTTACATCTTCTTTGATTTCAGGACAGACCTCATCAATTTTGGTGCTAATGACCAGTTGAGGAATTCCTGTCAGGGAAACAGAAAACATACTGAGACCTTTGTGACTGACATTATGGAAAATACAAATGAAGCTACAGCAGGTGACAGTTGATACTCGTTCATTTGGACCAAATTATTATTATTATATTATTATTATTATTATTATTATTATTATTATTATTATGAACAGATTTCTTACCCAGGTCACTGGCTTCCTTCCTGATTTCCACAATCTTCTGCACAACATCATCCTGAATGTTAGCTACCGTGTGGCCAGGAAAAACACAAACCAGGACATGGACTTTGTCATTGTCAGTCGGGCTGTTGTTGTAGAATTGATCACCTTCTGACAACTTAGACACAGGATTGAACTGGAAAACAAATTTAAATCTGGTTATACAACAAGTAGGTCAGACAGAGCAATCTGATTGGTCAACCAGACATTTAGAATGTGCTCAAATCAGCAAGACTCGTTAATACAGGTGTGTACCTTGTTAATACAGGTGTGTACCTCTTTAACACAGGTGTGTACCTCGTTAATACAGGTGTGTACCTCTTTAACACAGGTGTGTACATATCAGTATAGACAGTTGTAGTACCTCTTCAATAGTGTAGGCACACTTGTTAATACAGGTGGTATCATCATACCTCGTTAGTATTCAATAAACATGAGTGAGTTCAGAGAAAATGTTTCTGCACAGCTAAAGTGGCGTGGATGGTGACTGCAGAGAATGTCCGTGAGATAACACATGTGGTTCATTTATTGACATCACATCCATCTCTGTTACAACAACATTTGAGACTTTTGGACTTTACTGTGTACTGAACAAATGTTTGAATCATCCTCCATCAGCTGTGCTGGAGGCTGATACGGAGCGAGCTAAATGTGAAGTAGGAGGCCAAACCTTCCATAGGAACATCTGTCACAGATAGTCACTACAAGACTAACCACTGAACCATACAGATGTATGGTGTATAATGTAAATGACAGCTGTGTATGTAACAGTGTGAGTAAATAATTAACTCAATAAAAACACATTTTTGTGTAAAAACTTTCTGTGAAGTTTGCAGAAAACTGTACCGTGTATTATCATCTCTCACACGTCCCCCTCAGAGCGTTTGATGTCGTCCAAAGGACCCCTTTGACTTCCACAGACCCATGAATGTCATTAGAAGACAAAAGGGTAAAAGGAGTATCTTGGACCTTTCTTTTCTTGGATTGTAGGTCGTGTAACTATAAAACAATAAACAATAGACAAACAGGACCTGTCAATACGGCTAGGTACCAACATACACTTTTTTTTTGTAGTTTTCTTGAGTACATAATAATTTGGTTTTCATCATCACAATTAAATCATCTGTACCGCTTGAAAGACAAAGCAGTCCAGATTATCACCTTTACGCGCTACGCCTGGTAGACCAAAGTTAAAATTCTGCCTTTAAGACACTTGGACAGAGTTGATGAAACTGTACTCTCAGCTCCAACCGGTCCATGAAGACAGAATCCTGAGTTTCTGTCCTTCAGTCTCAGGTTGTAGTCCTTCACGTACTCTGCAGAGCTCTCTGATTGTCTCTGTTCAGAGAAGGAAACATACATTCAGACTCAACGTAATTTTACAGCCAGTTTCCATTTTCTGTTTGCTGCCCAGATGCAGACAAAACAACTGGGAAGTGAATCAGGATGTCACTGAATCACGACGTATACTTTTGTGTGAAAGATTTGGTTGAAAAAGGTCACATAGAAGGTGGAGAACACTCATCCCCACTACAGTGCCCTCACTGTTTCTGAGAACTGACCAATGATACATGTATGAATGACATGTTCAGTGAGACCAAGAAAAACACACAGAACATCATTGCAACAATGTGGAATTTACATGAATAACAACTGTTTTTATTTTTTACTTACATGGAGAAGGAGCTTCAGGTGTGGACTCTGCTCCTCCCATGTCTGAAGAATTAAACAGTTCTATAAACAGTCAAACACATTTGAATGAATTATTTGAATATACATATATATTCCACTGTAAGTTTACAATAATGTTGTTTCATTACTCTTACTTTCACTTTCATTAAAAACATGACTCATCAGAAACACACTGACTTCTTTAGACCACAGAAGATTTCAGTGTTTGTGGTAAACAGAGTAAAACAGCATCAGTTGTGTTGGCATGCAGTAAATATCTGTTTCATCAGCTCAAGTAATTCATATGAAGGCAGAAAAGGTGTGTCCAATACTTTATGTCCATTTCAATGTGCTGCTAAAACAAACCAAACAGCTGCAGACATTTTATAATGATACCATATTATACATTATATATTATACATTATATATTATACATTATATATTATATATTATACATTATATATTATATATTATATTACTGTGTCTTCTCTGTTCACTGATGAACAGTTTTACAAGCATAACAACATGAAGCAAAGATGTGGCAGTAACAACAGAAACGTCCTACCTTTGATGAGCTGGAACAAGAATGAAGACAGAACACCAGTGGACAGACTTATTTATAATGTGAGTATGTCCCCTCCCTCTTCCTGTTACTTTGACTTTCAATACAAACAGGACTTACC
>NW_020853325.1:0-654 GCF_000972845.2 Larimichthys crocea
TCATCAACTCTGTCCAAAGTGTCTTAAAAGGCAGAATTTATAAGCAGGCTTTGGCGGGCAGCAGTGGCGATGCCGCGTCTTTTACAAAAGAGGTACTAGATGAACTTTAATTGTGTTGATGAAAACATCCCAAATTTATTATGTCATATAGAAACTACAAAAAAAAAGTGTATGTATGTGTACCTAGCCGAGTATTGACAGGTCTGTTTGTCTATTGTTTATTGTGTTTTATAGTACACGACCTACAAGATCCGAAAAGAAGGTCCAAGATCCTTTTACCCTTTTGTCTTCAATGACATCATGGGTCTGGAAGTCAAAGGGGTCCTTGTGGACGACATCAAACTGGCTCTGAGGGGACGTGTGAAGGATGATTACACGGTACAGTTTCTGCAAACTTCACAGAAAGTTTTTACACAAAAATGTGTTTTTATTTTGAGTTAATTATTTATTCACACTGTACATACACAGCTGTCATTTAATTATACAATATTACACTCATGGTATGGTTCAGTGGTTCAGTCTTGTAGTGACTATCTGCTGACAGATGTTCCATGGACAGGTTGGCCTCCTAACTTCACATTTAGCTCGCTCCGTATCAGCCTCACCTGCACAGCTGATGGAGGATGATTCAAACATTTCAGTAACTCCACAGTT
>NW_020853326.1:0-518 GCF_000972845.2 Larimichthys crocea
TCGACACATCAAGACTTAAACTCGTGAGAGTCGCATGAATAAAGACAATGATCCCACGAGTGAACTCGAGTCAGTAACATGAAGCTCAAATTTGCTTCACACGGGCAGATTTAATATAATTTACACCTTCTTGGACCTGTGAAGACCTGAGCCAGGTGTGAAGACCTGGGCCAGGTGTGAAGACCTGAGCCAGGTGTGAAGACCTGCGCCAGGTGTGAAGACCTGGGGCAGGTGTGAAGACCTGAGCCAGGTGTGACGACTTGAGCCAGGTGTGAAGACCTGAGCCAGGTGTGAAGACCTGAGCCAGGTGTGACAACTTGAGCCAGGTGTGAAGACCTGAGCCAGGTGTGAAGACCTGAGCCAGGTGTAACAACCTGAGCCAGGTGTAACAACCTGAGCCAGGTGTGAAGACCTGAGCCAGGTGTGAAGACCTGAGCCAGGTGTGAAGACCTGGGGCAGGTGTGAATCGAGTCACCTTCTAGTGATCTTTCCTCCATCAGCGAACACAGTGATCAGTT
>NW_020853327.1:0-189 GCF_000972845.2 Larimichthys crocea
AACAAAGACCTGCAAAGACTAACAAAGACCTGCAAAGACCAACAAAGATTAACAAAGACCAACAAAGACTAACAAAGACCTGCAAAGACTAACAAAGACCAACAAAGACTAACAAAGACCTGCAAAGACTAACAAAGACAACAAAGACTAACAAAGACCTGCAAAGACTAACAAAGACCAACAAAGACC
>NW_020853327.1:199-525 GCF_000972845.2 Larimichthys crocea
CTCTGTAAGTCGCTTTGGATAAAAGCGTCTGCTAAATGTAATGTAATGTAATGTAATGTAAAAAAGACCAACAAAGACTAACAAAGACCTGCAAAGACTAACAAAGACCAACAAAGACCTGCAAAGACTAACAATAACCAACACAGACCAACAAAGACTAACAAAGACCTGCAAAGACTAACAAAGACCAAGACTAACAAAGACCAACAAAGACTAACAAAGACCTGCAAAGACTAACAAAGACCAACAAAGACTAACAAAGACCTCCAAAGACTAACAAAGACCTGCAAAGACTAAGAAATACCTGCAAAGACTAACAAAGACTA
>NW_020853328.1:0-634 GCF_000972845.2 Larimichthys crocea
ATCTGAATAAACAGAGGTAGATTTGAGGAGTTCACCTGCAGCCTTCCCACAGTTCTCCACCTACACATAATCCTGTAACACTAACAGAAATATCTCTCCACACTGTATATTGGATTTCCTCCCTGCGTCCTGCAGCTCCATGGAGCAGCGAGGCTTACACCACACTCCGGGCTACAAATCTTTGCTTGGCGTGAACAGATGGAGCATCAATTTGATTCCATCCTCGACACCGTGAAAGATTGATTTTGCACTTGCTTTTAATTTTGCCCATAATTAATTGGATCATTACAACTGTTTTCCATTGATCCCAACGCGTTTAAACGTTAAATTAGAATATGATCTATGTTTCTTATCAATATTTTTTTCTATTTATTTGTTATGTGGAAGAACTTCAACGGCAAAAGTTATTTTTTTGTCTAATTTTCGCCACTTATTTGAACGTTTAATGCATTTAAACCAGATTATATATTAATATTACAGAGTTATAAACTCATTATAAATCCCAAATGTATTGATTCAAACACACACACAGACAGACACACACACAGACACACACACACACACACACTGGGCATCTTCAGCATCTCTTAACGAATAAAAAAAACGCTCCAATAATGATAGTTCATACATCTGA
>NW_020853329.1:0-588 GCF_000972845.2 Larimichthys crocea
ATCTACCCTCGCCTACTTTCACACTATTATCTCAGGCATTGGTCACCTACATAAGTGCATCATAGGTCCTATGATGCTAATTAGTGGACACACCTTGAATTAACATGTCCCTTTGGTCACATTATTTATTTATTATAAGTCTTTTCTAAAGGTACCATCATTTTTGTCCAGGCCTGTTTCATGAGTTTATTTTTTTAAATAAGTCTGTTGAAGCATGGTTGAAAAGCAATGTCTGACTTTCATTGGTTAAATTTCATAGAATTTTTATGTATTATTACTTTTTACAGATTGAAGTTATTTCTGTGACCATTGTGAATTTTTCTTTCATTAAACGAAGGGTAGCAACAATTTTATCCACGTGTATAATCTTGGCTGGTAACAGTGTGCTGAACAGCATCAGCGTCCGTGTGGTCCATTGTGGCTAGATCTTTCTGTGACGACAGGTGGCAAATTGGACCAAAGAGGCGGACGCTGAGTTCACAAGTAGTTATGTGTTTATTCAGGGAGACACAAAAAAGGGGGGAGAGGACAACGGTGGGGTAAGGGTCCGGAAGAGGAGCAGATCCGGGAGAGGAGCGGGTCCGGGTT
>NW_020853330.1:0-3156 GCF_000972845.2 Larimichthys crocea
TGCTCACCACTATACCACCATCGCCTTTTTAAGTACATTCCAGTAGAGAGTCAACACTGCTTCAACGTGGCAAAGAGGATGGGGAGGGGAGAGGAGGAGGAGCAACAAGGGGAGGTACATCAGCAAGAGAAGGGAAGAAAAGAGGGAGGAGAAGCTTTACTAAGCTTTGCCACTTTTGTCTAATATTCAGTGATAACACTAAAACTACATACAAACTTATCTTCATCTTAAAGAAGAGCTTCAGCCATAAGACAACTGTCATCATGAACCATAGTGTTTGCATTACACTGTTGCACTGTAACACTGTGGGAGAGGAGGAGGACTCTTTTCATGCTGATGGCTTTACTTTGCAAGAGGGGAGAGAGAGGCTGGTCAGTGCTCCCATGGTCAAAGAAACATGATGGAGTGGAGAAAGGTTGATTAAAAGGAGTTTTAAAGCAAGTGTGCTTTATAAATCACTTCAGCAATTAATGACGAAACAGCTGTTGATCCCATGCTCACTGAATAGAGACAGCTAGTTTTTATATGGCCATCTTCTCTAGACAAAAGGATGGTCACGGGAGTGTAGGAATGTATATCAAGCCCTAGACCCACAAAAGCAATTGTACGTGTCCCGTAAACGTTGGCCAAGAAGAAAATCTAGTCCAGCTGCGATGGCCGGGAATCGAACCCGGGTCAACTGCTTGGAAGGCAGCTATGCTCACCACTATACCACCATCGCTGCGGAAAAGGAAAAAATGACACTGCAGACACAGGAGGAAAAAGGGCAGGAAGAGTGGGAAAGCCATGGTGGGAAATATCTGCTCTGTGGTAACATTAGTACTGACTTTATCAACCGATTGTACGCAGTGCAACCCCCACTTCATTGATGCATCATTAGTGATTTCCAACAACTGCAAATGGCATCTTTAGTCTCTGTTGTACAGTAACTGACTACTCCCGCAGTGTTTGCTCACGTTCAGAGTCCCTCTGGCTTGCTGTGGGCTGTGTTTAAAATCTCCAGATGTTGTCGGCAGGATTCAAACCTGCGCGGGGAGACCCCAATGGATTTCTAGTCCATTCTAGTCCACAACAACCATTCTTGCAGGTGTGAGGGTGAGCTGTTTAACAGACTAATTTACCACCATTCTTCACTTCATGACTTTCATTCTTCATCTTTTCATTTCACTAACAACTCTGGTGCTGTGTTGTGAGCAACTGAGCTGGTTGCATGGAGTGGATCTCAAGCTTGCCGTTTACCATCAGTCTGCTATGAATGGCCCATAGGCACTACACCAGAAACACTACATAAAGACACTACACAAAAGAACATAAATCCTGATGGAATTATACAAGTGGAGTCAAGGGCAGAGGAATTGCCGTTTTCACTACTCATGTACTCAAAGTGCTTCTAATGACGACCAACGAGTTCCATGCATTTCAAAGGTGTGACCATAGGAGTCGTCAGTGTGACATGGAAAAAAAAATCCCACAAAAGCAATCGTACGTGTCTAGTAAAAACATTGGCCAAGAAGAAGATCGAGTTCAGCTGCGATGGCCGGGAATCGAACCCGGGTCAACTGCTTGGAAGGCAGCTATGCTCACCACTATACCACCATCGCTGCAGAAAAGGAAAAAATGACACTGCAGACTCAGCGGTTTGTGTCAGGAGTTCCACACGTAGAGACGGGAGGAAAAAGGGCAGGAAGAGTGGGAAAGCCATGGTGTGAAAGCCATGGTGTGAAAGCCATGGTGTGAAAGCGCTGTCTGCTCTGTGGTAACCAGCAGTAACGTTAGTACTGACTTTATCAACCGTTTCTATGCAGTGCAAGCCCCACTTCATTGAGTAGAGGAAGCTCGGTTTTGACGTGATTCAAACCAGTGCATGGTAATGCTTTCTGACAAGCACCTGCAAATGGCCACTGACTACTCCCGCAGTGTTTGCTCACGTTCAGAGTCCCTCTGGCTTGCTGTGGGCTGTGTTTAAAACATCCAGACGTTGTCGGCAGGATTCGAACCTGCGCGGGGAGACCCCAATGGATTTCTAGTCCATCGCCTTAACCACTCGGCCACGACAACCACACTGACCAGCTGTCTGGCTGGCTCAGAAAATGGATAGAATCACCATTCTTCACTACCTTGTTTAATCTTTTGATGTTTTCATCACACAAACAGCTTTCAACAGTTTTCATCACACAGACAACTTAGCACACACACAATTGTCTCCGTTTTACTCAACAAGAAATATTCCACCAGTTTCTACTGCAGGTGGCCACGTTTCTGTTGGGTGGCGGTGTTTCTCATATTCTGCCCCATGGATCACTAGCTGATCAAGCAGAACCAGGTGACCCAGATTCACTGATTCAGAGAGGAAGACACTATTAAGTCAGTCTTCAACAGTCTTCCAATTTTCATCGATGGAAATAATTCAAAACCAACCAAGCTAAGTCTTCATTTTGATGAAGGTCAGCTCAGAAAACAGACCATCTACTCCTGGGGCCTCATGTACAAAGCATGCGTAAGCACAAAAAAGTGCCGTACGTCCTTTCCCACGCTCACGTTCAAATGTATCAAACGTGAAACAATCGTAGAAATGTGCGTGCCCCACGCCAATTTCATAGCTGTCGTACGCACGTTTCTACAGCTGTTGTTCCTTTGGCGACACTTAGAGGTGAAGCTGGGAAACTGTTAATAATGTGAAAACAAGTAGTCATCAGAGTGATGTGCACATCAGAGACACACTTATTAACAATTAACACACCCATGTGTTTGCAGTTATATGGGTGGATATAAAAGCATGCGCAATGTGATGAAGAAAATGATATTAACAATGGCAGCGTTAGCGTTGTTAGAGGACCTTGCAAACGTGAGCGATTTAAGGAGCGCATGGATTTACTTGCAAACAATGATAATTGGGTCATAAGCCGATGTCGGTTACCAAGGCCAGTGTTACTGGAGCTGTGCGCAGAGCTGCGGCCGGCCCGAGAGCGCAACGGGGGCCGGCGAGTAGCTCGGGGTTGTGCTGACTACGCTGGGGTTCCTGGCAACAGGGGAATTCCAGCAGGAGCGGTTTATCTAAGTAGGAAACATTTTAATTCCATCAATGTTCAAATCATATGTGATGCGCGAATGCAGCTAACTAACATCGTGGCAAGGTGGCCTGGTTCAACGCACGAC
>NW_020853330.1:3666-20922 GCF_000972845.2 Larimichthys crocea
CAAAGAGGTGAATCTCAGGTCCAGGGCCTATTTAAATAGATTTGCATATGTAAATGGGGCGTGGACAGGGAGGAGTTGCACGTGCGCTCAATTCCACGTTGATTGGGATGTACAAAAGAAACGTGCTTGGATCCATGCGAACGCACACTTTGATACATCTGAATATTTTTGTGCGTACGACAGTTTCCGGGTTCTGGCGTACGGCAAGTTTTAGTAGGAAATCCACGCAAGTATTCGTACATGAGGCCCCTGGTGTCTGGTGACTTTGGTCTCAGAACAATGACACAGCCTTTTTTGTCTCATGATGGCATTCTTGTATTTTTGGAAGGGAGCTTTTCCCTCAAAAAATGTTTCTATAATTTGATAAGATGCATTGTGCACCTGCTGAGATCTTGCAGAAGGAAGACCTGCAATCTGACTACGATGAATCCACCACTGCACTGCAGGAGGAGAGAGAGAACAAGACTCTCCAAGACCAACTAGACAAGATGACTGTGTTATTTCCTGAGATATCAAGTTGATGTAATTGATGTCAGACAGCAAGCTGACACTCTTAGGTCTAACCTCAAGAGGGAACGTGAGCGGAATAAACTTCTGCAAACAACTTATGAGGAGCTACAAGAGGAACACAAACTGAGCCAGGAGAAGTTCTCTGCTGAGCTTGATGCAGAGGAGAGGAACAATAGCCTCCAAGACCATCTGGACAAGATGACTGTGTCACTCCATGAGGTCAACCTGGGATATCAAACTGATGTAACTGAACAGACAGCAGGTTGACATCTTTAGGTCTGACCTCGAGAAGAAAGTCCTGCAAACAACTTATGAGGAGCTGCAAGAGGCACACAGAAGTTCTCTGCTGAACTTGATGCAGAGAAAGAAAAGAACAAGATTCTCCAGCAAGATCTGGACAAGATCCGTACTTCACACTGCAAGATCAGCCAGAGGTATTAAACAGATGTCATTGTGATGAGACAGCAGGCTGACACCCTTCAACATGAGCTTTATAAGAAAATCAAGTCTCATGCAGACTCAGAGTGAGGAGGAGGAGATTTTTGGGAGAACTGGACGAGCTGCAAACTCAGCTCAGTGTTCAGTTGTCACTCAACCTAAAGCTCTCCACTGAGCTCAAGGCTGAGAGAGAGGCTCCCTAAAAAATCTATTTATTGACAGGCAAGCAAGTCGCAGTAAAGATCCTCAAAGGCAATGAAAATCACGTCATTTGAAAGGAAGTAAAAATGCTACAAGTGACCAGGAGTCTAGATCCAGACTAAAACAACATTGTTAAATTCATGGAAGATTTTAGGTTCATAGGTTTAGGTTCTGATAAGATGCATTTAAGGCTGAATTCACTAGATGAGTTCAAAGAGTTGACAGGTATCCAAGCCAAATCGCTATCCTCCTCATTTTTGGAGTTTGTTGAGAATTTGGACTATGCAGTACGAACATACCCAGCCAAAAAAAAATATACTGAGTATGAAGACAGGATGGCATTCCTAAGCCTTCTCAAGGCAACTCTAGATCTGGATCCTGAAAGGAGAGTCACTCCCAGGGAATCTTTAAAGAACCCTTTTCTTTCACGAGATGTTATCTATGATGACAATTCAGATAGAGAGGAAGACACTATTAATTCAGTCTTCAACAGTCTTCCAATTTTCATTAATGGAAATAATTCAAAACCAACCAAGCTAAGTCTTCATTTTGATGAAGGTCAGCTCAGAAAACAGACCATCTACTCCTGGTGTCTGTGGAGAATATTTACCCCAAGTGGGCGAGGAGGAGCTGCAAGTGGCCCAAATCATCAATGAGGAGAAGTTCACCAACAAGCTCCAGGTGGAGAAGAACAGGAACCAAGCTTCTCCAAGAGGAACTCGAACAGCTCCGTATTTCATACAAACTGCTCGGTATGATGGTATGATGTTCCCAAAATCAGAGCAGGCTTATGCCCTTCAGCATGACAATATAATGCTGGTCAATCACAAGGATCAGCCATTTAAAGTCAAGCTCATTGACTTTGGTCTCGGAACAATGACGCAGCCTTTTTTATTTCATGATGGCATTCTTGTATTTTGGAAGGGAACTTTTCCCTCGAAAATGTTTCTATAATTTGATAAGATGTATTGTGCACCTGCTGGGTCAGCCGGAAAACCACGTGCTGAGTGCTGTAGTATACATCCGTGTATATTTCCGTCTGAATGACAACCCCCACAGTCTAGGGTGAAGGCTGAATTCACTAGATGAGTTCAAAGAGTTGACAGGTATCCAATCCTCCTCATTTTTGGAGTTTGTTGAGAATTTGGACTATGCAGTACGAACATACCCAGCCAAAAAAAAAATTGTCTCATGATGGCATTCTTGTATTTTTGGAAGGGAGCTTTTCCCTCAAAAAATGTTTCTATAATTTGATAAGATGCATTGTGCACCTTCTGAGATCTTGCAGAAGGAAGACCTGCAATCTGACTACGATGAATCCACCGCTGCACTGCAGGAGGAGAGAGAGAACAAGACTCTCCAAGACCAACTAGACAAGAAGACTGTGTTATTTCCTGAGATATCAAGCTGATGTAATTGATGTCAGACAGCAAGCTGACACCCTTAGGTCTAACCTCAAGAGGGAACGTGAGCAGAATAAACTCCTGCAAACAACTTATGAGGAGCTACAAGACACACGAACACAAACTGAGCCAGGAGAAGTTCTCTGCTGAGCTTGATGCAGAGGAGAGGAACAATAGCCTCCAAGACCATCTGGACAAGATGACTGTGTCACTCCATGAGGTCAACCTGAGATGTCAAACTGATGTAACTGAACAGACAGCAGGTTGACATCTTTAGGTCTGACCTCGAGAAGAAAGTCCTGCAAACAACTTATGAGGAGCTGCAAGAGGCACACAAACTGAGCCAGGAGAAGTTCTCTGCTGAACTTGATGCAGAGAAAGAAAAGAAAAAGGTTCTCAAGGAAGATCTGGACAAGATCCGTACTTCACACTGCGAGATCAGCCAGAGGTATTAAACAGATGTCATTGTGATGAGCATTCAACATGAGCTTTATAAGGAGGAGATTCTGGGGAGAGCTGGACGAGCTGCAAACTCTCCACTGAGCTCAAGGCTGAGAGAAAGGCTCCCCAAAAAATCACCGGCTGTGATGATGACTGTGAGGATGAGCCCAGTAAGCAGCAGAAATCCATCCCTGCAGAGCCCCTTGAGCCAAAGTTCAAGAGGAAATGCCATGCGAACAGCAGGGGGGGGGGTAAATAAATAAATAAATAAATAAAGTTCAGATACTGTTATATTTGTTATATTTTGCAGTTTTTGTTAGGGCTGGGACGATGCTTCTCCCGATTAAATTATTTTACAATTTTTTTGGGTGCTGATTTGATTTAAATTGCGATTCTTCGATATTTTAGTTTGCTTTTTCTAACACCAAACCATGTGAAAGAGTTGAAGATTAAGATTTATTTAGCAGCAATACATTTGAACCATTTTAACTGCTACATTTGAACTTGCACTCTCTTTTCAAAAGCCTGGCCTGCATATAAAAGAGGTTAAAAAAAATAGTGCATAAAATATATATACTTTTCTAAGGGGTTATACTTTCCACATCTGAAACCTTTCTAACAGAATTAATTAAAAGGAGGACCTCAGGATGGTGACTTGCCAGGTGGGCAGTAACGTTTGTCGTGTTTCCACAGTACACGACGTGTGCATTACAGAGTTTACAAATAGCTTTTGACTTGTCCAGTTCTGCTTTTCCCTTTAAGCAAAAAATCCCAAATGTGCCCACACTTTCATCTTAAAATGTGCTGGTGGAGGTTTTATCTCCGCAAATTTTTGTAAGTTGTCCGCCATGCATTGTAGCCATGCCATTCTCCGCTTTTTTTTTCTTCTTCACTTTCTTTTTAGGTTTTTCCCACAAACGAATATGATGTCATGTTACTAGGTAGTCTAAGTAAAACATTTCGCCCTCCGCTTGCGGTAACGAAAAGCGGTAAACTTTCTCTCATCTAGGGTTATAAACATAAAATAAAATGAAGCATTTAAATTTGGGGAAAAAAAATATTTTTGAACAAAAAATCTAATTAAAAATCGCAATACATGTGAATCAATTTTTTCTCCCATCCCTAGTTTTTGTAGCTGGGGGCATTTTCACAGAAACTCAGAAACACGTCTCCTAAAATTATTTCAGGATTTGAATTCTGCTGATAATATCCTGAACTGAATATAAAAAAAATACAATATTCATTTTAAAACGTTTAATTATTTCTGAAATGAATTCTTTATGCTAAATTTAAACACAATACGCAGTTCATGTAGCTTATCACAACTTCACATCAACATTACGTCATGACCGGTGGCACCAGGTGAGTCAATCGATCAAAGAGTCTCAACATGAACAACAAGAGAGAAATTGATGAAGCAGAACAACACACAATAATTTATGACACAACAGATCCTTTTTATAATCTCTTCCACGTTGGAGAAGCAAAGTAAGCTTTTTGTTGTTGTTTCCTTTATACACAGTTTATCGCGGGGTCTCACGTACGTTCAGGATTATCGCATTATCCCGTGTCCCGTGACCGGTGTATTATCCTCTGGATTCTGCTCAGGAAGCGAGAGCAGTCTAATGTTAGATGACACACATGAAAATGATGAGAAATTGTAACGTGATTAAGTTAGTACACGATGTAAAATCACATTACTGTGCACCATATCACCTAACATTACTGTATTCACTATAATGTCATTACTGTATTATTTTTAGGTCTCCATTAATAACCCAATCCACTTCTTCATCACTTCGTTATTTGGAAAACCAAATAACCCATTTTTGGGATGTTGAGAGCAGAGCTAGCTAGCTAGCAAAGGCTGTACGTATAAGTGTTGCACATGCATTTTCAAACTTTATCTTTTATTTTGCCACTAAAGAAAAAAAATCCTTAAGTAATTAAGACACGAGGATGTAGATCTGATGATCCTTTATTACTTAAACAACAAATTTAAAAAACATAGATCTGACGGTGCTGACGAAGATGTTGAAGACGTGCTGACAGAAAAATGACAGCTATTGCTAGCTGTCTCCATAATCTCAATAAAATAGTTTAATTGAATCCACTATTGTTTAATAAAAAAGTTTCATAATGGAGAGAGGGTGTTGACATGCTCCAGCTGTGACCATAGGAAAATTGACATTGTTTGACAAAATGTCAAACTTATGAGAGCATATGTGGTATTAATGCATTCACTACAGCCAGGAGATTGAAAATGGATCCTCAGGGATATAGCTGACCATGCTATTGCCTGATTTGATGAGGTTTATGAAAAAATGTGACGGAGTTGACGGAAACAGAGGACACAACTTTGACAGGCAGATTTCTATGGAAAATATTTTTAGATTTTCATGGCATGCATTGTTTTATACATTTATAACACTTATCTTTGATTTGATATAAATGTTTTCACAATTGTAGAGGTTTTTAAAGTTTTTTGGAGCTGATGAATATTGTGACCTTTTGCTGAGGACAAGAGAAATAAAATGGACCGTCTAACCACTGGTCATACACTTAAACAAATCCCCCCCCCCCAAAAAAAAAGTAATTATCTATGCTAAAACATAACATCAGTATTCACAATTACTTTAGATCTAACTTTGTAAGCATGTCAATCATTAATAATTTCTTTATTTTGGATATAAATAAGACTTGTCTATGTGGGACATGTTTGGTCCCGACTCAAGAATCAGCAAGTTAATAAATGCTACAGCTTCTTAAGCTAACGTTAACCGTTACCGCTGTGGAACCGTTTTTTAGCTGCTAAGTAGCGTTAGCTACATTAATTAGCTGCTTGTCATTACCACCTGTGTGTCCAGAGGAGCGAGGAAAGTAGTGAGAGGAATGAAGAACAAATGAACAGCTGCACGGTGTCTGTGGCATCTGTGCTCTCATCGCATGCTATCGAATAAAAATCAAAAGCACAAGCTTTGTCTCTCAGCTGTATTTTGTTAGCACGAAAAAAAACTGTTGTTGAGCTTGCAGGCTAGCTGCCATTTGCTTGAATTTCTGTGTTCGGTGTACGATGCGTAGCTCTGATGTTTGGTCTCATAGTGCCGACGAACATTGAATCTGTGTCTTTCTCTCTCTGTCGTCTCTGCTGTCTGTCGTCACTTTGCGGTTAATGCTCCGTTGCAGTGTTTTGATGAATGGGGGGGGGGTGTCCCGTGTCCCATTAACGGTGTATTATCCTCTGGATTCTGCTCAGGAAACGAGAGCAGTCTAATGTTAGATGACACACATGAAAATGATGATAAACTGTAACGTGATTATGTTAGTACACGATGTAAAAGAGCTAGCTAGCAAAGGCTGTACGTATAAAGGCCAACTCACACCGAACGCGGAACGGAAGCGGAACGGCACCGCCGCGGTCACCGTAGCATTTAGAATCCAGTCTAGTCAATGAGAGCACTCACACAGGGCGCGCCGCAGAGAGTCTCAGAAGTGTCCGCATTCCGTAGTATTTCTATTTTTGATGCGAGCCGCTGCTAAACCTCGTAAATTTCAACAGAGCAGATCGCACCAGACAGGAAATCCGACACAGAATCAACATAATAAACTTCCGCCCCCTTTCAAAATAAAACACAATACGCAGTTCATGTCGTGTATCACAACTTCACATCAACATTAACGTCATGACCGGTGGCACCAGGTCAGCAGTCAATCAACTAATTGGTGAAGTGGAACAACACACAATAATTTATGACACAACAGATGCTTTTTATAATCTCCTCCACGTCGGAGAAGCAAAGTCAGCTGTTTGTTGTTGTTGTTTCCTTTATACACACAGTTTATCACGGGATCTCGCAGTCTTTGGCTGTGTCCGAAATCACTCACTCATTCCCTACTCCCTACTCCCTACATAGGGAAATAAATGTAGTGGACTATATAGTGAGCTTAATAGAAAAAATGTTCGGACACTTTCGGACACTTCTCTTGGCGCCGGTAATTACGTCATTGCTGTCGCACAATTAAAACGTACCACATTAATGTCGTCTCACATAATTCTTGTCCATTTACTACTGCATTTTTATTAAATTAGAGTCTTTTGATTACTGTCCTGTATGTTTTATTTTCGTGTTTTGTTTTCTATTTAAGCATCATCCTCATCCTCTCATCCATCCGCCGAAAAAAACATACACCGTTATTTTAGAAAACTCATGTAGCGCTATAGAAATGCCATCTACTGTCAGTCTGGCTGTTTGTGTTTTATCAATAATTCAATTATTTACTTTTTATTTACTTTTTTATTTCAATTTATTTCCTTTCCGCGCCCAGAGAACTTCTGGCAATGCATGATGGGATATCTTGCTTCGGTTAGTGACCATCGGATGTTCACTACATTTCGCGGTGAATTGTGGGATACATGCAGTGCACTATATAGTGGACACTAAACATTCGGACACCACTACAAAATGGCGTGGTCACTATATAGTGCACTACATAGTGGTTAGGGAGTGATTTCGGACACAGCCTTTATCTTTTATTTTGCCACTAAAGAAAAAAATCCTTAAGTAATTAAGACACAAGAGGATGTAGATCTGATGATCCTTTATTACTTAAACAACAAAAACTGAAGAAGAATTAGTTTTTTCCCCAAAATTTTTTAAAAACATACATCTGACGGTGCTGATGAAGATGTTGAAGACGTGTTGACAGAAAAATGACAGCTACTGCTAGCTGTCTCCATAATCTCAATAAGATAGTTTAATTGAATCCACTATGGTTTAATAAAAAAGTTTATAACGGAGAGAGGGTGTTGACATGCTCCAGCTGTGACCATAGGAAAATTGACATTGTTCACCTAAAATATCAATAAATGTCAAACTTATGAGAGCATATTTGGTATTAATGCATTCACTACAGCCAGGAGATTGAAAATGGATCCTCAGGGATATAGCTGACCATGCTATTGCCTGATTTGATGAGGTTTATGAAAAAATGTGACGGAGTTGACGGAAACAGAGGACACAACTTTGACAGGCAGATTTCTATGGAAAATATTTTTAGATTTTCATGGCATGCATTGTTTTACACATTCATAACCCTTATCTTTGATTTGATATAAATGTTTTCACAATTGTAGAGGTTTTTAAAGTTTTTTGGAGCTGGTGAATATTGTGACCTTTTGCTGAGGACAAGAGAAAAAAAATGGACCGTCTAACCACTGGTCATACACTTAAACAACCCCCCCCCCCAAAAAAAAAAGTAATTATCTATGCTAAAACATTACATCAGTATTCACAATTACTTTAGATCTAACTTTGTAAGCATGTCAATCATTATTAATTTCTTTATTTTGGATATAAATAAGACTTGTCTATGTGGGACATGTTTGGTCCCGACTCAAGAATCAGCAAGTTAATAAATGCTACAGCTTCTTAAGCTAACGTTAACTGTTACCGCTGTGTAACTGTTTTTTAGCTGCTAAGTAGCGTTAGCTACATTAATTAGCTGCCTGTCATTACCACCTGTGTGTGTCCAGAGGAGCAAGGAAAGGAGTAGTGAGAGGAATGAAGAACAAATGAACAGCTGCGCAGTGTCTGTGGCATCTGTGCTCTCATCGCATGCTATCGAATAAAAATCAAAAGCACAAGCTTTGTCTCTCAGCTTAAGTTTCAAGCTAGCTGACAAGTCCTCGATTCTTTGCGCTACTGTATTTCTGGATAAGCTCACGTTGTTGAAATCCTGAACTTTTTCCAGGCACATTATTTCTGTGACTTTGATGAGGCACTGCTTTGTGAAATCACCGCCTGAGAACGGTTTGCCGTGCTGGGCAATAAGTTTAGAATCATAGCTTGCTGTTGTGGCGTTTTCCTGTATTTTGTTAACACGAAAAAAAAACTGTTGTTGAGCTTGCAGGCTAGCTGCCATTTGCTTGAATTTCTGTGTTCGGTGTACGATGTGTAGCTCTGATGTTTGGTCTCATAGTACCGACGAACATTGTACTCTTTCATCACAGCAACATCTTCATTGCAAATCAAACAGAAACACTTTCTGTTGATTTCTTTGAAGAAATATTTATTTTCCCACTGTGTTTGAAATCGTCTACACTCACTTGCTACTTTGCGTTTCTTCTGTGCTGCCGTTTCTGGTGAAAAAGTAAAAGTTTTTCTTTGCTTAATTTTGTTTAGTGAAGAAGCACCGTTTCCGTGGCTGGCTCCATCTAGTGTTGAAACTGAGAAGTGCAACAGAGTTGAGCTCAAGCTTCTTGTGCGGGCCATATTCAATTATATTATCAGAATTTGCTGTGGGCCAATAAAAACTGGCCCCGGTTTGGACACTCCTGATGTATAGACTTTTCCACACCGAATAGGGTAATTTTAATAAAGTTCATTATTAATTGATTTCTGGCCTCACCCTCATGATTTCCACAAGTACTGTTTGTATCTGTTGTATTTCTATACAACTGAACAGAGAACAGACTGCAGGGAGAGTGTCTGGCCATCTGCATGCGTGTGAGCATCAATGGCCGCCCCACTGCTAAGCTCCACTACAGAAGAGCTCTGCAGCTTTTCTACAAAATGCCCAGAAAAATCAATGCTCACAGGCTGGATGTAGGCTGCGTTATTATGTATTCTGACTTGCTTTGTTTACAGGACTCGGTTACTGTCGGCCGTAACCACGCCAAAAAAACAACAACATAACAGTCCTGGTCTCACACATCAACCTTGCTCGTGCGCCGTACATCATACATCTGACTCACCCAGGCTCCCCCCTTGCTCTCGCATTCATTCAGACGCATTCACAGACCATGGGAAATCATAGAACTCTACCATGAACATTGTAACACTGTAACATTAGAAGTTGTGCCTTAATAAATATTTGAAGTAATATAAACAACAGTACTTGTACTTGTACTTTTACTTTCAGTACTTGAGTAGCAATTTTTTACATACTTCTACTTGCAGTACTTAAGTAAAACATTTTGAATACTTTAGTACTTTCACTTAAGTATGGTGTTTAATGAACACTTCAACTTCTACTCAATTCAGTTTTTTGATATAGCACTTGTACTTCTACTCCACTCCTTTACTCCAGTATGTTATACATCTCTGCTTTTAAATATATATATATATAGTTATTTTTTATGTTTCATTTTTTTATGTTATGTTTTGCGCCTACCTGTCATGTCCCTTGTCTTTTAAACTGTACTTATGTCTATACCTGTATGTACAACTGAGAGCAAAGTGAACCGGAGTCCTTGGCCAATAAAACGATTCTGATTCTGATTCTGGTTCTCTTCAGCTTCAATCATGTTAACACAGGGATGAAATCTTGGGAAGATGAAAAAGTAACACACAGAACAGACACAAAATCCCTCAGAAATAATTTACTTCCATGTCCTATTTTGGCTAAACAAAACAATATAAAGAAAAACGATGACAGTCAGAGATTTCATTCCTGTCAGCACTGCAAAAAACACAACAATTGGAATTGCCCCGTCTAATGATTATCTTCTTATTATGGTCTTTGTACAGAATGGCAGACTAAAATGAGCATTCGAGCACTCAGTCATTTGAAAAATACAATTATTTTCCTTCCCTTTGTGGAAATCTGTAAAATTCCTGCTACTGCTCTGTTGTCCTCCTGCTGCTCCACATCAACGCTCTGGGAAACACAGTTTCCTGGTGGACAGTGAAGCTAATTGCTACAAACTATAGCTGCTGTTAGCTCAGTTTGTTAGTGCGTGTTCAGGCCCGAGGCAGGGGAGAATGCTGACAGGGAGCAGAGCCTGTGTCGTGCCAGAACGTGAGCTGGGCAAATAGGCAATGTAACTGGGCTCAACAGCTTCTAGACCAGGGGTGTCAAAGTCATTTTGGTTCAGGGGCCACATACAGCTCAATTTGATCTCAAGTGGGCTGGACCAGAAAGGTAGAAACGTACAAAAAAATAAATCACCATATTTGTTTAATTTTCTCTTGTTTCCTATCCAGAAACGTGTTAAACCAGAACACAAAAGGTAGAACTGCAAGAGATTAACTTTAAATCAACCGTTTCATGTGTGTGCTTCAGTGTGATAGGGCTCAAATTTCTCTTCACAGGGGCAATTTTGGTCTTGATTATCTGGTCCATATTTAAGCAATATTACATGAGAGGGTGTGCTTCATAAGTGCCTCTGTCCATTAGCCTCACTAAAATGAGTTAGGTCACACAGGACAGGTGAGCAACTTAGGTTGTTGCGAGACGTCCAGTGGACTCAAACTTGCAGTTTACAAACTGTCTGCTCTAAATGGGGGGCTGCCTTTGACCTACAGACCTGTGCTACATCACAGCTTCAATATCAACATAAAACATACTGGAGATGCCGGGGATTGAACCCGGGGCCTCATACATGCAAAGCATGCGCTCTACCACTGAGCTACATCCCCTATACATACTACTCTAAAGACATTGGAGACACGTGGCAAACAAGAAGATCCAGGATCACAGGTCATTCTTTGAGTGTGTTTTGAGTAGTTCAAGGACAAATTCAGGTCAATGAGTCTTCAGAGAACTTGTGCTACATTACATAACTTGATCTTATAAAACCAAACACAATTCTACAGACATGATGGTTAGACAGTATTAAAAATAAACTCACGGTCATTTCTCTGTATTCATTCTATTAAACCTGCACACTGTAAGCACATAGACAGTCTGCAGAGATCAATAATCTATGAAAGTGTTTGTCGGATCCTGTGATACCATGTGACAGTTCTATTCATTTGACATGCGCTCTAAACACTGATGTCCCACCCTGATGCCGGCTGTGTTTTATTCATTCTGATCAGTGGTGTACTTTCTTTCTTTTTAAGTTCTACCTCATCTTATATTTTATTACAAGAGCAGTTGTGTGTCAGATATATAGTATTTAGTGTGTGTTTCTAAACTCTAAGATCTGAGAAGTTTTCTCCTTTACACAGCTGAAGTTCTGAATGATCTTTATAGGATATTTTAACTTCATCCTCTATCTGTAAACATCCACACATGCCTTGACCCAAAAGCAGTCATCAGATTGACATGAGTCAATCTGTGTCAACTGGTGTAAAGATTGCCTGAGAATAGATATCAAGACAACTTTGTACACAACTGGACTGACTGTAATGGTTAATAATGGTTTAATAATGCAGCTGAAACAAGCTGAAAACAATCGTTGTCGGCAGGATTCGAACCTGCGCGGGGAGACCCCAATGGATTTCTAGTCCATCGCCTTAACCACTCGGCCACGACAACCCCTCCCCAACTGATCTTCACACCCCCTGTCGATCAACTGACAGCTGTCAATACTGACTGGTAAAATTAGGGGTCCAGTCGAATAGTCAGTTTTGCTTAGGAACCTTCCTCACTGAGTGAAATGACCCGGAAGTATTAGCGTAGCCGCCATGATAAAAGTATAGAGCATATCACGTCCTAGTCCCACAAAAGGAATCGTACGTGTCCTGTAAACATTGGCCAAGAAGAAAATTTAATCCAACTGCGATGGCCGGGAATCGAACCCGGGTCAACTGCTTGGAAGGCAGCTATGCTCACCACTATACCACCATCGCTATGCAAATAGTTGAAATTCCACTGAAAAAGTCAGTAGTTTATGTTGGGCCTTCACAAGGAGAGAGGGGAGGGAAAGAGGGAGGACTGAAGGAGAAGGGGAGGAGTGGAAGAGAGGAAAGGGAGGCAGAGTGAGGAGAATAGTCTATAACTGCTGTTTGCTGTTTATCATCACTGTGTGAAATGCTGCTGCACTGTAATTTCTCAGCTTGGGATAAATAAAGAGTATCTATCTATTTTCTGTTGGGGGGTGTTTGTAAGTTTCTGCTATTTTGGCAGCATTGCTAACAAGCTTTCACATAGCTGGCAGTGGTGGTGGTTTATTTGTGGTGTACGTTACGACTCTGCAACTGTTGATTCCACTGATTAACAGAGTTGCTTATTATGTGTCACTCAACCACCTTAGGCTGACTACAGAACATGTACTGCATCACAGCTTCAATATCAACATAAAGCATGCTGGAGATGCCGGGGATTGAACCCGGGGCCTCATACATGCAAAGCATGCGCTCTACCACTGAGCTACATCCCCTGTGTGGAGTCTGCTGAAGATCCATATATCAGAGTCAGTCCACGACCTGACCACAAGATGGCAGTGTTTCACATTGAAGTAACTGCCACTGAGTTACTCATGCACTCATAGTAACGCATCAAAAGGGACAGAGTGGGATGTGGAATCCAGTGTACCTTGCAGGGCTGTGATCGAAGCAGTTTCATGTCTTCCATATGTTCCTCTCCTCTCAAACAAACTCAGAGCCATTCTTCACACTCTCCACATGCTGTCATTCGTGCACTGCAAATATGCAACAAAACAGGAAATATGCAAATTATGAATCAATTTACAATTTTCAAAAGACTCAACAGACATCAGGCTGAAATAGACAACAGTCAGGCTTAATAACAGGCTAGATAACTTCCCTTTTGCTGTGTTTACCTACCTGTGGACAAACTGCAGTTGAACCCTTTGGGGTCTGAGCCCATTTTGGCCGTTTTTAAATACTTTTGATTTACCCTTTACATGCCACATAAAAAAAATGTTTGCCACATAGCTATGTTTGTTGTTTTTTTTCAGCACAACTTCAACTATATGATCTGATAATTATTTCTTCACTTTGACCTACTTTATTGGGCCAAAAAATACACCAAAAAAAACACATTGGGCCCAAAAATACACAGAAATTATCAAATCCGAATTGAAAAAATATACTATTTATTACAATAAAAAACACAAACATGCTCAATGAACTGTTTTGGAACTTGAAAAAGTAAACATAGGTTGCAAATTTGAACAAATAAATGTACAATTTAAATAAAGTAATACAAATATTTACCATAAAAAGCATGTATATTTATAAGCGTTTTTTAACGTGTCACCTGCAAGTCTTCAAAACAAAGTAAGTGCAAAATTAAACAGAGAGCTACACTAGTGCTTTGTATTCCCTCAAAGTTTCAAATAGTGCAAATGCAATATAAGAAATAAAATTACATTTTAATTATTATATACAAATTGAGGTGTACTCAAACTATATACAAATATAATATTTCAAACTATATACAATGGGGCAAAGTTGTCCAACAGAAATAATTTGATACCCCATCTGGTTGGTTTGTCTTTCATGTACTGGGTCATGCTAGTTTTTGCCTCGGTGGCCACGATTCTCTCATCCACAGCCAATTCCCTTCTTGGGTGATAATGATAACTGAGGATGTCATCGATGAGGCGCTTAATCCTGAACTGCTTGATCTCCTCTGGGTCACTGGGGTGGATGTTCCAAAGCAGAGCCCTAAAACAGTCCCTCACCATCACTGTAGCTGGAAATGGCACGGACGTAATGGTGTTTTGTTTCCAGTAGTTTGTGATGCTTGGCAGTGGCACCAGAGATGTATAAGAAGAGCCCAAGAAAATTGTAGAGCTCTTCAACCTCAACAAAAGCCCATTTGTACTTCCCTATTTCTTTGCTCTTTGCTGCACGCTTGTTGGTATTCGCACTGTGGTTGGGGAGTACAGCTGAAACAGGTCCAGAGGTGTATAGTCTGCGTGAGTGTTCACCTGGGCTCCTGGTGATCTCCGTGGCATGAAGCGGCTTTTTTGTGGAGCAGTGTCAGGGTCGCTTCCAGTTCTCCAGGGTTCCAAGCGATGGAGTGGCCCAGCCACCTCATCTAACTTCTCCTACCATGCCCTCTCTGGGTAGGCCTCCGTGTCGAGGGTCCACTATCCTCATATATACACATGACAACAACAAATAAAAAATGAGAGATTGTTCAGGTTATTGTTCATATGCACAAGATGGATAGTGAATTCAAATGTTGGCACTAAAATTGTAATTCTCCCTACAACAATGTCAATACTCAGTTTACAAAGGAAAACCTTAAAAGTAATAAATAAATACATACAACTAGAAATAAACATAGATAACATAAAATAAAAAGCAAAATAAACACTAGAAAAGTATAGCCATCTCCTTAAATTGAGTATGAGAGTTCAAATAAAGGGGAAAACAAAATGCAGAACATTTACCCATCTCTGTATTTATCAGTTCAGCCCTGCTCTTCTGTATACATAAACCTACCTAAATATATATCACGTTATATACATATCAGGTGGTTTTATAACGTTTACAATACAGCAGTAAACAACACAAAAGCTACAAATATTCATGATTAGTTTGACTTACCTCTCATCACCAGCGACATTGTCGGTGACAAAAGTCACCTTATCATCCACATCGCCGCTCTCCTCCTCCTCCTGCTTGGACGATGAAGATGAAATAATGTCAACTTCGTCATTGTCCTCGGCAAAAAACAGCCTAAGGGCTTGATGGACATCCAATGACCACTTCATTTCCGTCTCAAAAACTCTGTCTTCTTGTTCTTCTGTCTTCTTTTCTTCCAAACACTCTTTCTTCTTCAAATTACTCCTTCTTCTCCTCCGCTAACTCCCGCCGCAAACTCCCGCGTTTGGGTTCCGGCTCTGTTTGTTTCTCCATGCATAAGCTAGAGGCCACTTGCAAAATGAAGTCCTACAGTGGTAGTTCAGAACTCTCTAAAGCCTCTTTGGCAGATGAACCATCAGGTTATGGTTAATGTTTAATAATGCAGCTGACACAAGCTGAAAACAATCGTTGTCGGCAGGATTCGAACCTGCGCGGGGAAACCCCAATGGATTTCTAGTCCATCGCCTTAACCACTCGGCCACGACAACCCCGCCTTGCCTGCATTCTACACCTGTTGTGTGTCAACTAATGTTGCAACAAAACACTACTCACAGACATGCAAGATACTAATACATCTGAGGGCAATACAATTGTATTGTCAACTGTCTCTGCTTTACTCAAAAAATAGTCCACCTGTTTATATGTCCTTCCTGCTTTTCTGTTGGGTGGTGTTCCTAATTTTCTGTCTCTTGGTTGCAAACAAGCTCTCACATTGCACACAGCTGTGGTTTATTCTTGGTGAACGTAACTGCTGTGTAACGATTCACTCCACTGACTAACAAGCTTGCATGGTACTCATATCAATGTGTCACTCGACTTCCTTTGACTTACAGACCCGTGCTACATCACAGCTTCAATATCGACATAAAACATGCTGGAGATGCCGGGGATTGAACCCGGGGCCTCATACATGCAAAGCATGCGCTCTACCACTGAGCTACATCCCCTTTGTAGGGCTGAGAAACTCTGAAGACAGCTGATTGTAGGTAAAGCTGTCACTATTGACACATCTTAACTATATTTTAAGAGGCGTTGAACTGATCATCTAAATTTTCACTATTTTTTATTTCTTAGCTCAAGGACAATTATAAAGTAAAAGTGAGAACATGACAACAATCTCTGTGAGTGTCCTCCAATCCATGTGCAGTCAAATGTAGAAAGTATTTTGGAGATGGATTCATGTGAAATAAACTGGAGTTTGTAATATGACTGAATTTTGACACAGGAAGTTGCGCCTATCAGTTTTAGTTTCATGAGTTGACCACAAGATGGCAGTGTTTCACACTGAAGTAACCACCACTGAGTTACCTGCACTTATAGCGTGCCAATCATTTGACCAATTGTGAATGAAATATTGATATTGATCAATAGTCAATGTCAATCCATTGCTTTCCATCTTGCATTAGTCCAGAGTTGTAACTAAACCTTGACTGAGAGACGGGATCATCATTGTCTTGTTCTTAGAATGATGTATGCCTTTAACAAGTGCCATCATGCCCATGTATTGTGTTGACTGGTTCTCACAGTGGTTGTTGCAGCACAACGTCAGAACACCGATGAGATGCTCTGCAAGCAGCACATCAGCATTTGTTGATATCAAGTGAGAAAACAAGTTTACCTGATTTACCTGCAACTCAGTCTCATGTTCTTTTTTTTTTCATGACAATATTGCCTGAGAATAGATATCAGGACAGTAAATGGACAGTATCACCCCCTATTGCACACGCACGATTGTCTCTCTTTTACTCAACCAGAAATATATAAGCAATATAAGCAACGGCACGGCAGTTGAGCAAGTGAGGTTGCTGTGAGACGTCCAGCGGACTCAAACTTGCCGCTTACAATCCGTCTGCTCTGAATGGGGGCTACACTGAGAGACACCACGCGAGTGAACATAAATCCTGATGGAGATGCCGGGGATTGAACCCGGGGCCTCATACATGCAAAGCATGCGCTCTCCCACTGAGCTACAT
>NW_020853330.1:20932-21612 GCF_000972845.2 Larimichthys crocea
CGTGCCAATCATTTGACCAACTGTGAATGAAATATTGATATTGATATTGATCAATAGTCAATGTCAATCCATTGCTTTCCATCTTGCATTAGTCCAGAGTTGTAACTAAACCTTGACTGAGAGACGGGATCATCATTGTCTTGTTCTTAGAATGATGTACGCCTTTAAGAAGTGCCATCATGCCCATGTATTGTGTTGACTGGTTCTCACAGTGGTTGTTGCAGCACAACGTCAGAACACCGATGAGATGCTCTGCAAGCAGCACATCAACATTTGTTGATATCAAGTGAGAACACAAGTTTACCTGATTTACCTGCAACTCACTCTCATGTTCTTTTTTTTTCATGACAATATTGCCTGAGAATAGATATCAGCACAATTTGTACACAACTGGGCTGACTGTAATGGTTAATGTTTAATAATGCAGCTGACACAAGCTGAAAACAATCGTTGTCGGCAGGATCGAACCTGCGCGGGGAGACTCCAATGGATTTCTAGTTCATCGCCTTAACCACTCGGCCACGACAACAAAGCTAACTGGCTGTCTGGCTGGCTGAGAAAAAAGGATAGTATCACCCCCTATTCTTCACTACCTCGTTTAATCTTTTGATGTTTTCATCACACAAACAACTTAGCACACGCACGATTGTCTCTCTTACTCAACCAGAAATATTCCACCA
>NW_020853331.1:0-594 GCF_000972845.2 Larimichthys crocea
ACACCGGCAGCAGAAGCTGTAGGTGCCTACTAATTATTTTCTTTACATAAAGAAATGCTGCAGACACTGCCAGCATTTACCTGAATATGTCATTTATGTCAGAACATGTACAATGTGTAATCAGATCTGTATTGTATACAAGCATTTAAATATAGTGCTCTTTAAGTGCTGAGAGAAGTAATGACAGCATACAGAGGGTAGTGAGTGTAGCCCCACTGTGGTAAATATGGACAGCTGTACTCGAGTATTTGTTCTGATTACATTACGCCAACTTTCACCAACCAGTATTATGTCCAAAGAAGCTGGTTACATACCTTCACTCTAAACTCTCAGGTGCTCTAAACTTACAGTTCAGGCTATTGTCCGTCATAAACTCTGTAAATCACAGAGAGTTGAGGCGGAGCAGCCGGAGGACATCAGAGGGAAAACCAGAAAACATTTCCTCCATAAATTATGATCCAGTTTCACCAGAATCAGTGAAATAGTTGCTGCTGTGTGACTTAGTGCAGGGTGCAGAGTGGGACTCGAAACCTGTTATTTTATTAAGAAAAGTTACACAATGCTGCTTTAAAGAAAGAAAGACCACAGAATGAA
>NW_020853331.1:604-984 GCF_000972845.2 Larimichthys crocea
ATGTGAAGAAAATCTGTTATTTCATTATAGAAAAGTTACACAAAGTTTTTAGTGTCTGAACTCCTGCAGTAAAATGCTGCTGCAGAAGATGCTTGGACTGACAGTCTGCAGTGTCTTTAACATGACTCAGGTCTGCAAGGTAACTCGTTAAGACTCAGAAACTCAATTTGAAACCATCCTGTGGGTCAGAGCCAGAAAAGAAAGACACATTTGGGCAGCAGGGCGTTGAAGCCTGAGGGCCAATCGAGTTAAACCTCCTGAAGCAAAACCGTCTTTAATGTCTTCTTACTGTGGCTGACACTGAGGCACCGAGACACACAGAGTGGAATCAAACTCAGGAACCAACGTCCAAACTATCTTTTACTGCATCAAGCTTAGAT
>NW_020853332.1:0-1565 GCF_000972845.2 Larimichthys crocea
TTGGATGAATTTAGGGGCCTTGTTGAAAAGTTGGGAAAAGCCCTGATCATACAACATGGTGACATGGAAAGAACTGGAGCTTTGATTGGAGAGGAAAGGAGGACAATTGGCCAGGTTGAAATCTCCAATATTATGCGAGAATTTTGGATTGTACCCCAGATCTAAGCCACCAGGAGCAAATGTCTGTTGTGATCAGAACAGCTGTGATCAAAGAGCACTTTTAGGGTTTCCTCTTGGCACCCAAATCGACAGGTCTTAGGTTCCCCTGTGGGGCTCATACATTGAACCTGGTTGTGGCTGATGCTGCCAATAACTCCATAGATGCTACCAGTTTCTTTGGCAATGTTCAGAAGATATACACTCTATTCTCAGGTGCTTCCCAGAGATGGGCCATTTTGAAACAAAATGTCGACATCACTGCAAAGTCCTGGAGGGGCACAAGGTGGGAGAGCTGTGTCCATAGCATCCCCTTGTGCTACTAGGCATATGGCATGGTAGAAGTCATGGAAAAGGGAGCAGACCCTATCACAAAACTCAAGGCTCAATCTTTGGCATAGTAGGTAGATTTCAGATTTGCACAGTTGTGTGGCACGATATCCTTTCGAACATCATACCAGTCAGCAAGCTAGTTCAGTCTTCCACAATGCCATGGTGAGAGACCGTACTGAAGAAGAATAGACTGAGAAGCACAAAGACTCACTTTTCCATTCATGGATGCCCTGAAGAGGCTTGAGACCAAATTTTTTAATATGGCACAATATGGTATAACACTCTAGGCATTGCTCATCTTTGGATGACTTGGATACACAGGTTAAAAGCAAGTATGGGGTTTTGCAAAACTTCCCAAACTTAGATGATGAAGAAAAGAAAAGCAGTGTGACGATCTTGTGAGCATACTCAGGAGTGGAGAGGAAGCTGACATTGATTGGAGAGAACTGGCCATAGAAGTCAGAAACATTCCATAGTTACCCACAAACAGCACGACTGCATTTGAACTGTTGGACTTTGTGCACAAGAAAGGATTGACAAAATTGTTTCCCAGTCTTTGGATATCGCCTGTGATCATCTATGACACAAGACCACCTTGGTGGACTTGCAATCATCAGTATACACCATGAGGTTGGGGCAGTTCTCTTGACATAATGACGTAATTGATGATTTTGCATCAAGACAATCCAAGGGGCACAGATTTTACTCATGATGTAAAAATGCTCTTTAAGAGAGCTCCAGAGGTCTCACGTTGGTTAAGATAAGATCCTGATGAGAGGGACAACGCTATGGCTTCATTAGATGGAAACCTACATTATTAGTCAAAATACTCACTCTGCTTGGATTAATGGATGCTGGAACTGGGTTTCCAGTGTTAATTTTGGATTAATGGATGCTGGAACTGGGTTTCCAGTGTTAATTTCATCAGATGAGACAAAGTATGTTCGTCAACGAGCCTTTTTTCCCTTGACTAAGACGAGACCATGACAAGATGATACAATGTTCCAAAAACACTGACGAAAAATGTGCCAATGTGTGTTTTTGTTGACAAAATAAAAACAGGCCGAAAATGTCAT
>NW_020853333.1:0-634 GCF_000972845.2 Larimichthys crocea
GAATATATGGAATGAATGAAACTTAAATATATAGAATAAAAAGTAAAATTGTAAAGTTGAATCTGATCAAAGCTCAAATTAATCATTATAAACTCTGCACAAACAGGAAGTACCAGGAGAGGTTCTGGTTCTGGTTCTGGAACCGGAACCTTCTCTGCATGAGGTTAGCCAGCAGCTAACGTGCACACGCGTCCCGTTTTTATATATAAAGAGATTATGAATAAGAAGTTAAACTATATTTAACGTCTTAAACACAGATAAACTCTGTTTTAATGAAGCCGTCTGTGTGTAAATAAACAAATAAATAAATAAATAAACAAACTCACCGGTTACCGGAGCCATCGTGAGCAGCACTGAACACAGACTAAACTGAACCGGACTCGTCTTTAAAAACACAGCTTAACTAAGCTCAATTTAAAAAAAACACGGTAACCGGAGGAGCACCGAGCGACCGACTCAGACACCGGAGACGAACAGACCGAGACATTTCATCAACGGAACCACTTCCGCAAACAGCCGAACCGTGCACGGCTCTTAAAGGGACAGAGCGACCGGCCGCTGTTGCTATGGAGACGCAGGTCGAGAAACTGAATATATAGAATGAAACTGTAAATGTATAGAGAGATGGTCTGAA
>NW_020853334.1:0-516 GCF_000972845.2 Larimichthys crocea
GTTTTTCCCCAGAGAAGCCCATTACAGTGATAGTCTTCATGGCAGGTGTCTGAGCCGCAGGGCAGAGGCAGACCATCTTGTCCCTGCTTACATCCTGCCGGGTTTGGGTTACCTGGATCTTCCCTGGAATGCACATGCCCAGTGTCCCTGCCCCTTACAGTAGTAACAGTGGTCTCCTCCCGGCGCTCCCCTTGGTGGCCCGCCCCTTCCTCGACCCCCTCTCCACATGCCTCTACCTCTCATTGGTCCGGCCCCACCTCCCCATGCAAACTGCTGAGATGGTTGTGGCACTCAAAGGGGCTGCATGGCGGCTCAGCGGCTACCATCACCTTAGTGTGTGATTTGTCTTGTTTTTTCTTATCATTTACTTTTTGTTTCACCTCAAGTATCTGCATCTTCAACAGCTGTGTCTGTAGATCTTTAATTGTGTCTTGCTCGCCCTCATGTGTGTCTTGTGTTCTAGATAAGTGGTGTATAAGATGTTTTTCCCTCACATGTGACTCACACCCTAGCATG
>NW_020853335.1:0-1845 GCF_000972845.2 Larimichthys crocea
TCTTATTATTTATTATTTAATAGATTAAAAGCCTCTTGAATCCGATGAACCGTCTGTTCCACGAACATCACGCTGACGGGCGTCTTCTTTCACTTCTCTTGGTAACCATGACAGCAGCAGCGTGGGACTCGAACATGTGAGCCGACCCGAGTTCAGGCGTCAGACAGCAGATGAGGAGATATTATGATGTTTGATTATCAAACATGATGTGATCTGTACAGCTGACGGTAAGTTCGTTAAAGGTCGTGTGGATTAATCCACCACTGAAAATAGTCCCAACAAAGCAAAAGGCTCAGACAGGGAGGGAAGAAGCCAGAGTCAGGGATTCGAACCCTGGACCTCCGTGTCTCCAGAGCACAGACTGTGCGGCTGCTCCACCTGCTGCAGACTCACAGATGGTGCTGCTGAGGCCGTTCGCTGTCAGAGACTTTGTGATGTTAGAACTCAACTTCCTGTCAGCCTGGACAGGAGGAGTGCGAGCGTCCATGTAGGTCACATCTGAAGAAGACGTTGGACATGGAGATGTTAGCTCCAAGTCTTTGACTTGTCAGTGTTCTGTAGTTTCTGTGTTTGGACCATAAAACAGTTTGAAGTGTGAGTGAACCAGCGGGGACAGTCTGGGACACAGTCCAGCACTATCAGCTGCTTGTCTTGTGACTGCTTGGTCCTCCTGGACTCAGTTTCAATCTCATCAGCAGATCCAATACCCTAGTGGAGAACTTCACTAGCTGCGCTGAGCGGGATGTGAACTCCTGACAACATGATAACCCACTGGACAAGTGAGACGTAGGAGGACATGATGGCAGGAGCAGTGGCCATGGTCCAAAAGGACATGGAGACGTGTTTTTCCTTCTACAGGATGACGACAAACAAGGTGAAGCACAGAGGTTCTTCAGCATCTCCTCAGAGACTGATGGAGAGAATCTTCCAGCTGATCCTCCTCACGATCTGATCCTGGTTTCTTCTCTTCATTATCATAACCCATGAAGATGGTCCAAGAGGGGAAGGACACCGACCGCCAACGTGGAGACGTGGATCGAACCTCGGCTCCAAAAAACCTAGGTACGTGGAAGTGTGTGTGTTTTGTGTTGTGTGTGTGTGTGTTGTGTGTGTGTGGTGTGTGTGCGCGCGAGGCTGGACTGATATGGTTCACAGGAGAATTGCTACAGGACGCGTTGTCGCCGCAGACTTTCTAGGCACCTGGACGTAGTCTCCGTGACGCCCACCCATACTGTCTAAACCTGGACGTAGTCCCTCCGTTGACGTCCCGGCAACTGTAAACCCTGGACGTAGTCACTCCGATGCGTCCCCCGCAGACGGTCTAAACCTGGACGTAGCCTCCGTGACGGTCCCCGCATACTGTCTAAACCTGGAACTGTATTCTCCGTGACGTCCCGATACTGTTCCCCTAAAACCTGTGACGTAGTCTCCGTGACGTCCCCGCAGACGGTCTAAACCTGGACTAGTCTCCGTGACGTCCCCAGCAGACTGCCTAAACCTGACGGTAGTCCCATCCGTGACGTCCCCGCATAGGTGCTGAAGAGCTGTTGTGTCACTAGTGGTCGCTCATGGTCGCTCCGACCCTTGCTGTCCTCGTGGGCTCCATCCAACATGGATCAAAGAGGGGAGCGTGGGTGGAGCGTGGCTGAATAAAGCACCTTTGATGGGACTCACCCGGTCAGTCATTGGTCCTCAGTTCTGCTGACAGCGGCCACAAATCACCTCCTCCACCGAATCCGCAGGACGGGAGTCCCCTCGTGACCATCACTCCGTCATTACATTAAGAGCCCACAAAACAATGGCTGCATCACGACGCATTAAGGTTTTCGCCAGCAAAGCACGGAA
>NW_020853336.1:0-599 GCF_000972845.2 Larimichthys crocea
TCCTGAATCCTTCAGGTCGTTGTAGCTCAGCTCCAGCTCTGTCAGATGGGAGGGGTTGGACTTCAGAGCTGAGGCCAGAGAAGCACAGCTGATCTCTGACAACCTGCATTCCATCAATCTGAATAAAGAATAAATGATGCTGATAAAAATCAATTTATAATCCACTCAGATGTGTTCAGGTTTGAAATGTGCAGCTCAACATTACTATGTCCTAATCAATGAGCTTTTCTCCAAAATGAGTAGAGTGATTTTATCATTGTGTTATTGTGGATCATCATAATGTCAGCCTTCTACAGACATCATCCAAACGTCAGCACAACATTCAGACAACCATTCATGTCGACACAGATTAATGGGTGTTTGGTGTCTTTTGTGGGTAAATGTCATTCAAAGGAGAGGTCTACATTTGTTCAAGTATGTCTTCAAACAGCAGCCACATGTACATTCAAAGAGTTATTGGTGGCAGTCATCATTCCACCTCTTGAGGATCAAATTCACTCTTTGAGTTACTACTACTCCACTGCAGCTCAACAAGGACAAACTGTCAAATTCACAAACTTTCAAGGATCTCAATGACTCATGGGAACCATGTTACAACA
>NW_020853337.1:0-673 GCF_000972845.2 Larimichthys crocea
TTGGTGAGAGCTTGGTGAAGTAAAATACTCGAGTACAGCTGGACATAGTTACCACAGTGGGATTACAAAATAAAACATGTATGTATGTCGTGTAGCTTTAAGTTTGCCTCCGGACTCAAACAGACTTCCTGCTGCTGAGCGACAGTGCTGACAGTGTGTTCTTTCCCCGTCTCCTCCCTTTCCTTCCCCTTCCAGCCGCCTCCCTCCCTCCCTCGCTCGTCCTCATGCAGAGGAGGTCCGTATGAACTCAGAACAGCCTGAACCCGACGAGAACACTGTGGCCGGTTCAAGGAAACACACACACACTCTCTCTGTCACACACACACACGAAGAGGAAAGGGAGCTGGGGGCTGAAGGCCACACAACAAACAGAGGGTTTGTTGTGGCGTCGTGCTATTCTGAGAATGATCTTGCGTTCCTTCTTTTCCTCCTTGTGTTTCTGGACAAACCCTGATGCAACAACAGAAATAAAGACAGATCATGTATCCGATAAACGCTGCGTCTGCTAATATCAGATTCGTTTCGTGAGTCTGTTAAAGTTTTATTTTCATATTAAAACCACAATAATTTTTAAAACATGTGGCCGATCCACTTGTCAGTACATTTCCACTTTACTCCAGAGAGGTTATTTGCATTTTCTGCATAGTAATCACATGTATGATGAAGTGAAGCC
>NW_020853338.1:0-1091 GCF_000972845.2 Larimichthys crocea
ACAGACAGACACACACACACACAGATAGTTTCTCTCTAAATCTAAAGAACTGTTGTCGTCTGTTTTTCTCCAAATGTTCAAGTTCTTGTTCTTTCTTCTGTCGTTGACTTTCTTTGCTGTTTTTGTCTCTTTGTTTCTTTTTGTTCTTCCTTCATTCTTTGTCTCTTCACATTCATTCACTTTACTCACCTTCATCATGCTGGATCATTTCAAGCATCATCATCATCATCATCTTCCTCATGTCATCCCCTGAAAAACAGAAAACATTGAATCAGTGAACACAGTCAGTGCAGACTTCATCCATGTTGAACAGAATCAAAAAGTTTTAACAACCAGTCAGGAAGTCACAGCTTCTTTAAGGTGGACTTCACAGATTCTGTCATCCTTTATTAACTTGAAACTTTCAAATTCAGCAGTGAGCTCACAAATAAAAATCTAATCAAATGTGAGTTTGTACCCACCACCTACAAAACACTGAAATTCTAGATGTTAATATAGACGACAACATTTCTCACTCAGTTCACTTTTACTTACTTTTAGGTGACGTATCCATAGTCCTCTTCCTTAATCCTGTATGGAGACATAAAATATGGATGTTGATTGATTCTTTCATTCACATGTAATCTGTACTTGAGTTGAGGAGGGATGGGGGCATTCAGGCAGCAAAAAATGACATTCAAGGCAGGTAGGCTGAAATGAAACCGGCTGAAGCTAGGTAGTGAATTATCTAAACAATGTGAACATTTGCGTTATTGAATGGAGGAATCCTTGACTAATGCTACTGCAGTAAGGAGATCTTGTTGAATGAAATTGAGTACTAGGCCCTGTTCACATTTGCATATTTTTTTTATTTTCAGAAAACACTTGACCAGTGCATTTTTGTAAAAGATCAAAAGCTTAGGCCTATCTTAAACACACTGTATCATCGTAATATAATGCAAAACATTAGCTCGCATCTGAGGAAAAAAAACTGCCAATGTGAACAGCTACAATCCGAGCGCAGCACACAGAGCTGTGCTTGAGCGAGTGAACATTTTAAACGTGACGACTGATTTGGGAATCAAGGATAATCTGTATTTGTCTGTCTGTAA
>NW_020853339.1:0-3383 GCF_000972845.2 Larimichthys crocea
GCAGAGGGGAAAACCAGAAGGAAGAAAGGAAAGGAAAACATTTTTCCTCCATTTAACATTATGCTCTCCACGTTTTCACCAGAGAACCAGAATCAGTGCACTGAATGAAGTGGTGAAACTAGTGCTTGTCTGTTGCTAAAAGAAACTGAAACTTAAGTTGCTGCTTTGTGATGACTTAGTGCCCCGTTACCAGCGGTTTTATTTAAAGAGCGTTTACGTACTTCTCCGACCCGGAAAAAAGAGGAGCCCACAAGGGGAAGAGCCCAAAACGTGGGGAAGCCCCATGCGCGAGAAGCCCAAAGTTTAGTTACATTTCTAGAGTGAAGAGACACAGCGTCCGAATGAAATGACAGAGGACCCGTTCCTTCGACACCGTTCCCCTGATCACCGCCCAGGTCAGTGTGGGGTCACCTGCCCTGTGTCACCTGATCACAGGTCAGTCAGCAGTGTGTGGTCAGATGCTCACAGGTCAGAGGGGAATCACCTGATCCACAGGTCAGAGTGGGAGTCAGATGTGGGGGTCAACTGCTACAGGTCCAAGGAGTGGGGGTAACCTGATCAAGTCAGAGTGGGGTCACACCTGATCACCGGTCGAGTGTGTGAGAGTGGGGTAACCTGATCTCACAGTGGTCAGTGTGGTGGGTCATCACCTGATCACAGGTTCAGTGTCGGGTCCACCTGATCACATGTCGAAGTGGGGGTCCTCAGAGTGGGTCACCGATACAGGGTTCAGAGTGGGGTCACCTGATCACAGCGTCAGTGTGGGTCAGCTTTGTGGTCAGCTGATCCAGGTCTAGGGTGGGGTGGGGAGTGGGGTTGTGTCACCCTGCATCACAGTTCAGAGTGTGGGCGTCACCTGATTCCAGGTCAGTGTGTGGATCAACATGTTTTTAATATTTGTGTTTGTTGTTTTTTTAACTCTAAGTTTCTTTTTCATCAGTCAAATTTTAAAGTTTATCTTCTGCTGTTGTTGACACCGACGTCCCAGCCAAGCAGAGGCGGCGCAGCCAGAGAAAAAAACAGCAGAGCCAGAAAGAAGTAGCCATAGACCCGTTTTTCAGAATAAAAGTCTTGCGTCCTGTATGTAATAAACTACCCAAAAATGTTTTCTATCAGGTTTGGTTTATAGTTGCGGCGTGATCACACAGACACTATCATGATTGTCACGTGTCCGTCATCCTGTGAGAGTCCTGACGTTGTTTCTGAAGGACAGACTGTCTGAGATAACTGCTTCTTTCATCAGGGACCTGAATCATGTTGTCTGACCCGACACAGAACTGAACCGGGGTAACATCCCGGGGTCCCGTCTGAATCTACTGAACCCAAATCAAATCATCTGTGAAGATTCTTCATGTCCAACCGTTCCAAAACATGAAGGCGTCACATGTTGTTTTCGGGTTATCAACAATAACATTCCACTTTTACATCAAGTGCGTCAGAAAACTGACGGGAGTGAAAACACAAACGTCCAAACCGTTCACAACAGCATTATCATGTAGTCTCTGAGACTGTCTGAAACGGATGTAGTCTACGTGACGTCCCCCCCCTCCGCAGACTGTTCTTAAAACCTGGACGTATTCTCTGTGACGTCCCAACGAGTGTCTAAAAACCTGGACGTCGTCTCTGAGACGTCCCCGCAGACTGTCTAAAAACCTGGACGTAGTCTCCCGTGACGTCCCTGCAGACTGTCTAAACTAACACCTGGACGTAGTCTCCTGACGTCTCCCCGCAGACGTCTCAAACCTGGACGTAGTTCCGTGACGTCCCCCAGGACTGTCTAAACCTGGACGTACGTAGTTCTGTGACGTCCCCGCAACGTCTAAAAACCTGGACGTTATCTCGTGACGGTCCCTGCAGACTGTCTAAAAACTGGACATAGTCTCTTGTGACGTCCTTTGCAGATGTCTAAAACCTGGACGTAGTTCCGAGACGTCCCCGAGCCTGTCTAACCCTGGACGTAGTCTATGTGACGTCCCGCAGACTGTCTAAAACCTGGACGTAGTCTCCGAGACGTCCACCGCAGACTGTGCTAACCTGGACGTAGTCTCTGTGACGTCCCCGCAGGACTGTCTACACTCCTGGACGTCGTCTCGGGACGTCCCCGAGACTGTCAATAACCTTGATCTTAGTCTCTTGTGACGTCCCCGCCTAGACTGTCTAAAACCTGGACATATTCTCTTGTGACGTCCTTGGCAACTGTTCTAAACCTGGAACGTTTAGTCTCTGTGACGTCCCCGCAGACTGTCTAAAACCTGGACGTGTCTCTGGACTGTCTAAACCCTGGACGTCGTCTCCTGACGTCCCCGCACA
Organism: Larimichthys crocea; assembly: GCF_000972845.2. Taxonomy (NCBI): domain Eukaryota; kingdom Metazoa; phylum Chordata; class Actinopteri; family Sciaenidae; genus Larimichthys; species Larimichthys crocea. The sequence continues at coordinate 2,311 of NW_020853339.1, forward strand.
GACTGTATAACCCTGGACGTAAGTCTCTGTGACGTCCCCGCAGGGACTGTCTACAACCTGGGACGTTTCTCTGTGACGTCCTCGCAGACTTCTAAAAACCTGAACGTCAGTCTCTGCGGGACTGTCTAAAACTGGACGTTTTTAGGTCTCTGTGACGTCCCCGCAGACTGTCTAAAACCTGGAGTATCTCTGAGACGTCTAAAACCCTGGCCCGTAGTCTTCTGAGACTGTCTAAAAACTGTACGTAGTCTCTTAGACCTGTCTAAAACCTGGACGTAGGTCATCGTCATGTTTATTTACCGCCACCTTTCAAAACATAGAGCAGCTGACTGTCATGACCACAAACACCACACACACTCCCACACACACCACACACACCCTCTGAACACACACACACACACACACACACACACAGTTATTGAGACGTCTTCTGTGTGAATCACCTCGTCTGTGATGAAAGGTTTGCTGGGAAGCAGCAGCAGCTGTGATTTGTTCTGCGTGTCTCAAGAAGTGACGATGTCAGCAAACAAAGACAGAATTAATGAGACGGTTTAATTAGTTATTTTAAGTTTCCAGAGAAGCTGCTTCATTAGAAGAACAACTGACTGTCAGCAGCTTAACGAGCATTCAGGTGATCACAACAGTCTGACTCCGCCCACCGCGCTCCTGCAGGTATGGTCCGAATAGAAATCATGACATCAGTGAAGACAGACACAGCAACCTCCCTCCACACTCCCCGCGATGACTTCACGTCTTTACAGTCAGCGCTCTAAATAAAGCTTCCTGTTCTCGGAGACGGGAGTCCATGTGACGTGTGTTCCCGCTCAGCAAAGCTTAGACTGAGTCAAAGTCACTGAGAGGTCGACAAGTCGAGTCTCAAATCAAAAGTCTGACTCCGTACCATGTGGTCCTGATCCGGACGTCACTGAACACTTTTTATTTTTCTGTTGAAGAACTTTAAAGTCATGAGCTGTCGTCATGGTTACAGTAATAAGCACTTGGTCAAAGTTTGGTCTCCTGTTCGTAGCAAACATGTGAAGGAGAGGACATGAGGACACATGTGAAGGAGAGGA
>NW_020853340.1:0-3976 GCF_000972845.2 Larimichthys crocea
AGAGAGGAGGCTGGGACAGACTGACAGCTACAGATACGTTTACTTCCAACACAATTACGGGGAGAGAGAATCAGCCAAGGAGGCAGAATTTACATATAAAAAGAATCATCCATGTGCATGTCAAATAAGTTTCCTCAACCCCCAACCTCCCATCTCACTTAACTAGCCAAGCGGGAAATGAGAATCTCTCAGTTATGGCTGCATACATAGCCCTCCATCACACAGTGAACCCTGTCAAAGCATATTAATACTTCCCAAACGTCATTTTCAGTCACTGGAAGAAAAAAAACTCACCTCCATGTTTGGCTCGACATGTAACAATAAGAAAATAAGCATGCTTGCAAGATGTAGCTAGAACAGTAGCATGTTAGCGGGGTTACTCCTGAAGTCTCGTCTGAGTCAGAACCTTTGTTGCTTTTACAATCTCTCTATCTTAATCTCTCATCTCTGTGATGTCGGCTATTAAATAAACGCAAAAAATAAAAGAATAAAAATGACTAAATGTTGCTAAATGTCCAATATCTCTAACATGCATGTTAACTCAATGTCAGCGGTTGCCTCGTAGCATGTGTAACAGTAGCACTTATCTCAACACAGGCTGATTAAAAATACTTCCTCTTATAAAAGTTATCTTCATATGAATCACAAAAATGCATTGTGTGGATACACAACTACACTGTTTTTGATCCCTAAAAGGTTGCTCCACCACATTATAAGTGGTCAAAAGCTGTACAGGACGTGATGACATAAAACAAAAAAAGGTGAAATGACCTAAAATGGCCAAATGTCTTTTTCTTTGAAAAGAGCAAATGAAATACTGATATTTGCTAAAAGGACAGTATTAGTTATTTGTACCTGAGTGCCATTGGCTGCAAGGCCTGTGAAGCCAGCCTCTCAAACATCCTCTGCAGTGGCGGGTGCAGTGGGTGGTCTTCGTCTCCCAGGGCCTGACTACAGCGCTGCAACAGCCGCTGGTGGAGGCATGCTTCACACAACACCTGCTGGTTCCTCTCACTGTTCACCAGGAGCTGGAGGATGTTGGCCACTGCCAGCTGTAGATCAAGGGCATGCTGGAGAGAGGAAGGGGGAGGATTTTAGTTTTCACTTTTATATTTGATTTACAGGACTGTTGCGTCAATACTGTATGTTGACGTCACCATCATTTTTGTATTGAGACACAAGCATGCCCGACTCAAACTGTCTGGTTGGTTGTGACATGTAAAAAATATGTGCGTCCAACTGACAAAAAAAAAAGGTCTTTCCTGCCCTGGACATGACCTCTTCACCCACTTTAACAGGAAGTGCATGTTAGCACATTTCCTTCTTGTACTTCCTCACCTCTGGCTGGCTGTCGGAGGAGACGGAGGGTAGCAGGTCCAGCATGGCCAGAACGGCCCCCGGGTGGATGACCACCATGTCAGATGAAGACGAGGAGGAAGCGGGGTGGGAAGTGTTGGCTAAGTGGAGCTTCAGGTCTGTTAGGGCTTTGACTGGGGCAGGAGGGCCTGAAGTACCGTAGTAACCTTGTCTGGGAGAACAGGAAGAGAGAAAAGGTCACATTTAGTTAGTGAGTCAACTGAGACATATCTTCCATTCAGAGATAAATTACAGAAAACAAGTTTATGAAACTGACTCTTAAAAATACAGGTGGCTGCTAAATATTCAGATTTACAGAAGAAACTTTGTTTCATAGCTCAGTGCAAACATTCTGTTAAATAAATACAGTATTAGCATTGTATTTAACACTCCAACTTGATTCAAGATGAGTCAATCGACGTCAAACTTCAGTGATCAGGGTGTCAGCATAAAGTGCTGGAGGGGTTTGGATATCAGGCAGGAAACTTAACTGGGTTGTTCACATTCACAGTGGCAAGTGGAAGTGTCTTGAATTGTTTTCAGAGTATCATCTGCTGCATTTCATGACAAGAGAGGATGAAGTTTCCAGAAACAGACACGGTAGACTTGTGTTTGGCTGCGTGTGTCAATGCATGTCAATCACACGACTGTTGGTATTCTTATGCTTATTCATGCTATAAACCTGCTTAGATTTTGTATGTAGCATGAATTTGGGACACACATTTTAGTATGGACGATGAAATAGCTTTTTTTGTGTGGAAGGAAACCTTCAAGAAATCTAACAACACTCATGTTTTCACATGTAACCACTGTTTTTAAGATTTAGGCAGATCAGTTTGTCCGAGGAGTCAGCAATGGAAATATGAAAAACTAATTGCTGTATTTGTAAATCTCGAACTGCTGCCATTTTCTTCAAGGCAAAAGCTCATTGCACAAGATGTTTGGAGCTACTGAATATCATTTGGATAGATGGGAGACGTTTTCATCTGAATCAAACCAAGCAAATCCTGAGCAAATAGCATCTTGTTGTCCTCACTTCTGATGCGACTGCAAGAATTTTGTGTACAGAACACTGTTCCTGCCTTACTATCATCATGTGATGTCATGTGAATTGTGACACAGTGTTATAAAAAAAAATGAACAAAGAGCTTTTAGTGAAGTACACAAACAAGGACAAGGGCCTCAACACTGCTAATTGTCAAATTAGTCCACCTCATGAATATGCAGCCTTGGAGAGGATCCAGGCAGACAGACGTGGAGACTACTGAGAGGAGACCCCCAGTTTCACCTTGATACTTGTTATAGCTCACTGAAGCAGAGTACATTTAAAAAGCTTCAGCTGAGAGAAAAGAGAAGCAAATGAGGGGGAGGAGCAGGAGAGTGAAGAGGAATGCGACGAGAAGTAAAATGCCCACTTTTAGACCTACAGTGATTTGGCTGAGCCTGCACACTTTTCCTTGCCTGAGAGTAGCTGTGGAAAAGTGGTTCAAATAAAAGTGGTGAGAGAGGACACATTTCACTGTGGTGGTGACCAGTAGTTTGGTTCATTTTTGTCGCTTTGTCACACAGTACTGATTTTGGAGTTTTCGCAACTCCAACTGTTCTGACAGAGCATCACCAGACAGATTTTTTCCAGAGGGAGATGAGGAGTCATCATCATTGCTCTATCCGTACAACAAGAAGTAATTAATGAGAATTAAGACGTGAAGAATTGAGATCAATGGAATTAAGAACATCTCTACATTTTTAGACTTGCCTAAAAGATAGGCCTGAGGTAGAAAAGTTCATAGTTGACAAAAGCAAAAGAAACTAGTGCTGAAATAAGTCAATCAACAGAAAATACATTTACAGCAAAATCATAGCAAGTTACTGTATCAAGTTATTCATCAAAAGTGAGGATTTGCTGTTTCCATTTTATTCATCGATCCATTATCTGTAACCACTTATCCTCATCAGGGTCACAGTGGGGCTGGAGTCTATCCCATGGGCACATAATAGATGGACATGGGAAAAGCAGCAAATCATCATATTCGAGAAGTTGGATCCATCAAATATTGTAAAAGTTGTAGATCAACTAATTGATCAGCTGACTATTGTTTTTTAGCTCTCATTTCACTTGAATCTCTGGGGTTTGGACTGTTGGTCAGATTAAAAAAGAAATGAAATTTGTCATTTTTTCATTATTACTTTACTTTTTTATGTTTTCTCTTCAGTTATTTGGCCCAAATCTGAATTCTTCTTCCTCGTAGAAACCTGCTACATGTCTGTAACTGACAGTTAGCACCATGCATGCACACTTTCATGATTTGCTAACACATTCATGTGACAGTTGGATGGGTTTTATGATAATTCTGCCACTTGTGGGCACTCTTTAGCGTTGACTGAAGGTGAAGGAAAATGGAGAGGAAGTGATGAGAGTGAAGAAAGTGGCAGAGCACTGTAGCTACCTCTTCCTGGCGAGTGCTGGCGTGCCCCACGGCGAGGGCAGCGAGGTCTCATGTGTCAGGCAGGGAGGCACCTGCTCCGCACGGCTGCATGGCAGAGCGCGCACACACACACACGCAGGAAAACACGCACACAAGCATGCACATACACACCCAAAAAAAAAAAAAAAAAAAAA
>NW_020853341.1:0-616 GCF_000972845.2 Larimichthys crocea
TCAGCTGCTTCCTGTTTCTGTTTCCGAGCCGCGCGCGCAGCCGGGTTGTGTGAGCGCGAGGCTGCCCGCGAGCAACAAGCCCCGGCAGAGGGGGGGGGGACATCACGTGGTGACACAGCTCTACGACTGACGTCATCGTCCCCGTCGCCAAGCAACCCCTCCATCAGCACACGCGTCACCGTGAGCCCGAGCCGCGCGGTTGCCCGGCAACCCGTGCCTTGCGCTCGGGTTCGGCCTTGCCTTGCACCCAGCTCGGAGCTCTGACGCGGGTGTGACGTTAATAAGGTGGGTATCAATTTGTTATGGTGGCGGAGGGAGGGAGGGAGGAGAGAGGAGGAGGAGAAGGAGGAGGAGGAGGAGGAGGAGGAGTTCCCCCTGTGAGTGCCGAAGCCCTGAGCTCTGCATTCCGGCGGAGCGCACAGGCACACACCGGCCACAGCTCAGTCCCGGGCCGAGAGACTTGTTGTATAAAGTATCAAAGTGAAGTTTATTATTTTTTTACTCTCTGTGCTCTGTGCTCACTGTCGACACGTCGCTCCGGCTGTGGAATGGTTTACGTTTCCTCTGAGAGCTGTCTGAACTGTGAGAGAAAGTGGTTTATGTCCGCTCATTAAGG
>NW_020853342.1:0-650 GCF_000972845.2 Larimichthys crocea
CTTTGTATTCCTCCAGTTGAATGCTCAAACTGTCTTCTTGTTCATTTCTTCATCTCTCTCTTGAATTTCCACCACAAATCTTGACGCCGTGTACCCGGATGCTACGAGCGACTATACGCTGCTTTGGGTTGAGAAGTCTGTGCTCAGCCAGAGAGAAATTCTCTGTAACCTGATTCCTTCTCTGCAAAGAGGGTGAGCAGTGAGCAGAGGAGATTTAACCAACGGAAATCTCTGCCGGCATCCAACAGACAGAGCACAGGTGAGAGGCAACAGGTGTATTTCACACTAGAGAATATGTATATAAAGATAAGCTGCATTCTACTGATTTACATAACAAAACTGTTTACACTGTGCACATCTTTAATTTTGATACATCACACTGTCTGTGCTGTTCATACTGGCTATCCTTAGATCTACACTGTGAATATCTTTCTATATTTGCCATATTTATACTGTTTATATATTTAGACTTGCTGTATTTTTCTTAGATATCTTTAAACTTGTATATATTTTATATTCATGTATCTGTGTGTGTGGTTGTAGATCTGTAAAATTGAGGCATTAATAAAGCAAATCCTCTATTTGTTGTTATCTGTATACATACTTTAATATTTGTTTTTCTTGTGATGCTGTGATACTAAATTTCCCTT
>NW_020853343.1:0-662 GCF_000972845.2 Larimichthys crocea
AGTATGTCTGTGTGTGAGTGAGTGAATGGCCAAAGTGTGGAGTATCTGCTGGTCGGTCTCCCCCAGTCCCAGCATGATGGACGTCTTGGTGAGCACGGTGGGTTTGACCTTCTTAGCGTGCTTCAGGACGCTCAGAGATTGGTCGAAGTTCGCTCTGAGGTCACGCACGTGTCTGGAAACAGGTGAGTCAGACTGACAATGAACACACAAAAGGGTGAAGCATGGACAGGTAACAGGGAAACTGGCTCTCCTCTACCACCTGCTGGTTAATGAGTGTATTACTGTGCTGCTGCCTAGGACTGATGTCCCTCTTGTGGCAGAGCTGCAAAGTCAGACTGTCTGTCTCAATGTTTAAACAGACATTAGATGTTTAAGCTTCTACCCTTGATCATTTAGCATCTTACACAAGCTCAGGAACTCCAGCCGACACATAAAGAAGCTGGTCAAACACAGAGGCCACGTGTTCGGTGTCTGTCAGTACCTCTGCAGCTCTCGGACTGTATCCACATTGTGGGCGTACACGTCTAACGACGACAAGAGAGCTGCTTTATTCATTTGTAACAGATATGTAAGATAGAAAACACTGGATCAGTCCAAAATGTACAGGAGGTTATACCTTTCCTTCAGGTTGGAGATTGTCTTAGCAAAGTGTGCTGCTCCTC
>NW_020853344.1:0-717 GCF_000972845.2 Larimichthys crocea
TGTCATCCTCATTTAAATAATGTCATAAAAGGTCAATGATCACAGACAAATTATACCTGGGAAGAGAAAGGAGCTCCTATAAATATTATCTCTGATCCTGTCAGAGAGATCAGATATAAACATTGCACTAACTGTTTTTACGGCTTTATAATTTAAGATTTAACATAAACTGTGCAGTCCCACTTTTATACAAACTATTTATAACTTATTACTCTGTCCATATCAAGTTAATTCAGCTGTGCAGGGAGTGACAGACCATAAAAAAGGTGCAGATAAACACATAAATGTACATTTCCAGTAAAGAAGTAGAACCTCTGCTGCAGTGAGACCCACCTGTCAGATCAGTTGGATCTTTTATGTCCAAAGAGCAGAGAGTGTGAAAGCAAAGAAAGTGTGTGTCAGTCTACCACACAATCAGGAAGTGTTGAAAAAGCTTCATGAGAGTCTGAGCCCTGTGTTTAATCTCTCAGGCACAACTTCCTCTCAAAGCCTGTGCAGCCTGTTGCCAACAAATCTCAGCCTTGAACCTCCAGCTGTGGTCTGTCTCAGTAATAAATGAAGCACATATGACTAGTCCATACTTACTGGCAATTTAGTTGCTGGAGTGGCAGTGCAACAGCCTCCACTACACATGTTTTCCTTAAAGATCATGCACAGGGCACAAAAGACCCAATAAGCTGAATTCAAAGCTATGTTCAAAGCCGACATGCAGTTGAA
>NW_020853345.1:0-583 GCF_000972845.2 Larimichthys crocea
GTTTCAGTGTGCAGGCGTGCAAACAAAGTCTTCTGGAAAAGCAACACGGACGCATCATTCATACGGATTCATTGTTGAAGCAGCACACTGGTTGTTTCAAGGCTTGTGCATGGGTTGTGTTATGATGTTGCTAACTGGAAACATTCAGTAGGCTACATATGTGTACATGAATGCAAATTTGGCAATAACTCCTCTTCTGCCGTTTTGGTATTGATTGTGCACTCCAGTGATTGCACTGATATTGCCACCATTAACACAGAGGTACACATTCCATGTTTTAGGATTAACCACATCAAATGAGGGCGTGATCAAAATTTCCCTGTGTTTTGAATAAATGGCACCTCTTTTGAGAGTCCGCCTTAATTCTGAAGTTAAGCGTTGGGGCATGTTGGAAGACCACAGTGCAGAATACGCGTAAAAGCGCGTAATTGTGCGTAAAAAGAATTGCGAGCAGATGGGAGAATAGGCCCCTTAGGAAAATCTGTGATAGCAACCTGAAATTTCATAATTAATTGCATAATTAGCAAAGTGTTTGAATTGACTGGCCTAGGCATGTTTAGTTTGGAGAGATTCAATGAAGAAA
>NW_020853346.1:0-577 GCF_000972845.2 Larimichthys crocea
ATACGGTGGACTTCAAATTCTTGTGTGTGTGAGGGCTGGCATCTACATTTAAAGCACCACCCTGTCAGGTGGGGCCAGAGGGAGCTCCCCGCTTTTACAGGGACAGGTGAGGGCAATTAGTACCTCTTTGTCTGAGGCCTGGTTGTGTGGCAGGGTTGCTGTGGCTGTGCGGGTAAGGGAGATTGAATGAGAAAGATGTGTTATATTGCCTTATGGGAAAACTAATTAGGCCTTTTGTATATTAAGTTGTGGTGTGACGGTCCTGAGGTGATCCAGATTGAGCTCTGTGGTCCTGTGCTGAAGAGGTATGTGTTAGTGAACTTTGGAGTTTCATTAAACTGTAAACATATCACTAATATAATATGATCATCTCTTTAGGAAAAGACTCAGCCCTTCCCGGTTTTAAACCAGAGTGGAGCCCGTCAACTACTGTGTCACTTTCCAGCTGAGCCCCACATTGACTGAGGTTTAAGGCCAGACTGCTGCTTTGCCTGAGCCAGTTCACCAAGGCTGTTGATGGCAAATGTGTTTGAGATATACAGTTGAACTACTATGTAGATGGTTGAAGATTGCTTTA
>NW_020853347.1:0-816 GCF_000972845.2 Larimichthys crocea
TTGCTACAAATGTTTAATTTCTCTGTACATACATTTAAATTTAGATCTGTCTCTGTTACATGAATGATTATTTATGCGACTGCAGCTTCATATTTCTGATCTAGCCCCTCTTTTGCACAATTTCCTGGACTTGCATTCATCTGTTTACAGCCATCTGTGGTTCTATCTCATATTTTTATTAATCATTTTTATTTGTATAGATGTCAGCACAAGTTATATATTTATTTTCTATGCAAATGTTTAACTCATCTGCACGTTTTTTGATTCCTCTGTACATATTTAAACCTAGATCTATCTAGATAGATAGATAGATAGATAGATAGATAGATAGATAGATAGATAGATAGATAGATAGATAGATAGATATACTTTCTTTATCCCAAGCTGGGAAATTACAGTGCAGCAGCAGCATTACACACAGTGACGATAGACAACATAAGAATAAAAATATAAAGAACAAACTATACATAATAAAATATCAAAATAGCAATAGTAAATAAAGTATATTGTACAAAAGTATATACAGCAAATTGGCAGTGTTGATTAGTGCAATGTGAAATATGCAATGTGTGAAGAAAAATGTGCAGTGACTGTAATTATTACCTAAGTTTTCTTATAGCTGTGATTATACAGTGTAATGGCATGTGGCAGGAAAGATTTCCTGTATCTGTCTATAGGTTAATTCTAATGCATGTTTAATGTATGTTTGCATGCTGGAGGTAGCATTATAAAAACACAAGTAACCAGCCATATATACTGGCTAAAGAAGTAATATATGTGTATAAGTAACTGTATACATTGTTTTATATTTATTAT
>NW_020853348.1:0-613 GCF_000972845.2 Larimichthys crocea
AAACTAGTCCAACCATATATAAACCAATTCTGGCTGGACAACTGAGCCAAGCCAGGCCAGGCCAGGCCAGGCCAGGCCAGGCCAGGCCCACCCCAATGATAAGTCAGCTAGCCACTGTACAAAAGGTATATTAAACATCTCTGAAAACACTAAAGTCTGAAGATGAGGGAGCTGGATACAATAAAAAAGAAAACTGTTGTTGCCTCTGATAAAAGATTGAACAAGGCCTTGATTTCATTCTTTTTTCTTGCCAGCAGTCGTCTTACAGTATCTGCGAAGGGTTTCTGCCACTAATAAGGGGAGGATTATGGTAGCATCTCCAAACACCTGGAAAGACACAATGACAGGATGTATATTAAAGTCTGTGTAAAGTAAGAATAAATATGTATTCTGAGTTTGTCATACCAAAGAAGAAAGCGTTATTAGCCATTAAGCCAAATTTGAATGATTAGAAATACCGTCAAGCAGTATTCTCAGCCAAGACATTTTCAACAAGTCCAGGTATTGCTCTAAAAGCTGCTCTACAAAGCAGGTTATTGTCTCAATTCTTTTTGAAAATTATACACATTCTTGTCCTTCTGGTCTTTCAACCTCCAACATAATCTGGTCACTT
>NW_020853349.1:0-1058 GCF_000972845.2 Larimichthys crocea
AGCAGGTCTGGGTCGAGTTCACTGTAGTAAAAGTGTGAGCACTGCAGCCCACAGAAATATCATGAGGTGAACAGTAAAAAAAAATCCATCTGTTTTTTTCTGGTAGTTCTTATCATCATCTAGGGTGTGTACCTCCTTAATGTTTCTGTCTAAACATTTTAGTCATCTGCAATTTATTCATGTGATAGTTTTGTAATTGGTAAGTTTTTAGTGGGACATTTCATTACAAGCAAGTTTGAAAAGGCAACACACGCAACATTCTTTTTGTTATTTTTAGCACATGGTGACTTCTCAGAGAAATTATTCATTCATTTTGTTCTTTGCCCTGTGTACAGACAATTTAGGTTGGAGTCACAGTCAGCGTGTGGACAGTCAGATGGTTTTATCATCAGCTTTGCCTTCTTCAAGCTGATGTACGTCCAGATGAAATTGATGATATTTGATCTTTGGAGTCAAAGTTTACCAAGAAAATCACAGTGTGCAGTATGTTACAAAAGAGAATGTCAAGCTGGTAAAAACACAATTTCTAAATAATGCTTTTCCCAGTGACAGAATAAGTATTCAGATTCACACATTAAAAATACTACAGTACGTGTCCTGCATTGAAAATGTTATTTAAGTGAAGGTATGGAAGTATAATCAAGAAAATGTGTTTTAAGTATTAAAAATAAAAGTACTCTTTAATTTTGACTGGTACACTGTTATATATTAGAACATTAGATTCTCATTTCTCATGGTTCATTTGTAATGTACTGTTATAGCTGGTTGTGGTGGAGCTACTTATTAACCATTTTGTTTGGGAGAGCAGTTCTGATTATTTTTATTCATCTGCTGATTATTTTCTCCATTTTATTGGATTGTTGTTTTTTTCAATTTTGAAATTTGTGAGAAATGTTGATGTTATTTGAATAGTAACTACTACATCTGTCACATTATTGTAGTGGAGTAGAAGTATAAAGTGGCAGAAAAGTCTCAAGTAAAGTAAAAGACTTCAAATTTATACTTAATCACAATCTGATTTAACTAAAACTGAGTCTAATAATGTAAAGAAATAAACA
>NW_020853350.1:0-6932 GCF_000972845.2 Larimichthys crocea
GGAGGGAGGCCTGTTGGTACACGACCGAACATTGGAGAACAGCAAGCCGCGATGCCCAAAGACAGACAGCGAAAGTGAATTCAAAAACGCAGGGTTGAGAACAGAAAAAAGAAGAGAAAAAGAAGACGTGAACACCACCGGGGAAAAGGGCAGGAAACATCCACTGATGACAAACACAGAAACCCAGGGACAGAAAAACTGTCGAAACGGTTAATGTGGCAAACAAACAGGGCATAGAGGGGAAAAGATCATTGCCAAAAGAGGCACCATGAAGGAAAGATGGCACTCGAAAAATCAAAAAAAATTCCGTCAAGCGAAGGGCTTTGGTTCATACAAGAGCCCAGAATAAGGTTCAGTCCTGCTTGAATGCTGAAGTAAAAGAACAAAACGGGTATGGAGGACAATTTCAGTTAGCCGACATAAGTGGTTCCCGGAATTGGGAGACACCCCGTCGTCGGGTAAGACACCTGTGGTTGGCTGTTATCAAGACAGCTCATTGAAACGGCTGCAAGGCTCTGCGGTTCATGAAGACACAGCTCAGCAAATTTCTCCTTAAATACAAGCCACCGTGGGGTGAACACTGGCTTTCAGTGTTTTTTTTTTTCAATTGGAGAAGACAAAGTTGTCGCTTCTGATAGCTCAATCCGCCGACGTGGTTCAAAGGACCTCAAGCCCCCTGTTCCCCCTTCCACAAAGAAAAGCCTGGAAGCACAAGCAGAGTTGGCTGCGACTAAAGCTGCATTGGATGTTCTAGATAAAATGGAACAGGAAGAAAAGGAGCTCAAGAGGCTTGAAGATGAGAACAGGACGAAGCTAGCGCAACAAGAAGCAGAAAATGCTGAGAGAGAACAGAAGCCATTTTGGAAGAGAAAGCCGCGAACGTTAAAAGTTTAGAAGCAACCCTAAAAAATGGTCTGCTGCAAAATGCAAAGATTGCAAGTCTACGAACAAGACGCAGGTTCAGATGAAGAGAATATTAGATCTTCTTCATGAGTCATAAACTGTATCAAGGAGGACCTTAACCTAAAGATAATAAACCCCTTTCAAAGTACAACAAGGCCCCCTTACAGCCTGGCAATAACTACTTCACCACAAGCCATGAAGTTCCACGTCCCACTTTCTCAAACACCACAGTATTCAATTACTCTAGGCTGAAGCAATAGCTGGAGATCCTCCAATGCCAAGCCCGTCTCCCAAGTGCCAGAGAGGAGCCCGCCAAGTTTCCCCTTTAGTGGAGATCCCAATGAGATAATAAGACTGGAAGATGTCAGTATTTGGTGTCATTCCAAAACCCTAATAGGGTCGGGGGGGGGGGGGGGGGGGGGGGGGGGGGGGGGGGGGGGGGGGGGGGGGGGGGGGGGGAAGAACATTCCTGTAAATGAAAAGATTTACTATCTCCGCAAGTATGTCGCAGGAGCTGCCAAAAAGGTGATTGAAAGCTGAAAGCCGAGTTCCCTAGTGGGCACTTGAAAGAAAAGCTATGAGTCAGCATGGGAAATATTGGAAGAAAGATACGGTAAAACTCCTTTTGTTTGTCGCTAAAAAAGCCCCTTCCGCCGACCAAGCATAAATTCGTGGCGGCCGAAGATAGGACCCAAAGATAGTGTTGAACTAAGAGTTTTCGCCAGAACTTTCTTCGAGCTGTAACCAAGCGCAATGTTATCACATCAGAATCTTGGCAGTTTTGAACGACTGCAGTGAAAAATTCAAGAAAACTGCGTCAGCAAAGCTTCCCAGACATGCTAACCGCCAGATGGAAACAAAAAGTTTTTTGTGGAGTTTTTGAAGAAGCAACCCCCAAAAAAGCTTTGCTCCAAGTATTTCCAGCCCAACTTGGTTGAGTTTTTGTCTCGGGGAAGCCCAAGATTAGCTGGCAAATATCCGGATGACTTCGCTTCATGCTCTGAAGAGTGGTGATTGTGAAAGAGCAAAGCCGTCAAAGGTCCGAAGTGTTGGTGCAAAGGTGCTAGCAAGTGCATCAGAAGAGAAACCAGATACTGAAGGACAAAAGGGCAATGCTAGAGAGTGCATGTTCTGTGAGAAGACCAATCATGCCATTCAGACATGTCGAAAGTTCATGGAGAAACCTGTCAAGGAGCGAATTAAGTATGTGCAGACAAAGAAGTTGTGTTTTGCATGCTTAAAGCCAGGACATCACTCAAAGAGCTGCGAGAAAAGAAGCTTTTGCAATACATGCAAGGGGAGGCATCCCACATGTCTACATGAAGACCGCACCAAGGCGGATGAAAGTGTCCAAGCTGACAGACAAAGGGAGAGTGGAAAACAAACAAAGGAAAAAGTGAAGCCTCAAAGGAGAATCCTACACAAATGCAAACAACAGTCTCCCTACCTGAAGTGAAACAAGCAACAGCTACATCTAAATAAGTCATGCACAATGGGAATAGCACGTATGGTGCTTCCACAATAGTGGGCCAGTTTGGCTGTTGTCAACACAAGCAATCCAGAGGCTGAAGTTCTTGTGTTACGCTTGTTTTGGATAAGTCATAGAGCCGACGCATCGTTCATCCTACGAGACACGAGCATTGAGCACTTGATACACAGAGCAGCCTGGTGCAGTGTGGGTAAGCCTGCCACGCCTTGGCCCGCCAAGCCAAACTGTGAGCACCAAGCCACACAAGGTACATTGGGTTTACAGTTCTGGGGCTTGTATATCCTCCTAAGAAAATTCTGTTCTCCCCGTGGCTTTATTAACGAGAGTTTCAGTCGGCGAGCCAAGCCACATTTCCACTCCAAGCCGAACACAGCAAAGAGCATGCGGACCTCTCACCTAGGAGCAACCTGCTTGCTGATGAGATAGCTCCTTTAATAGACTGTGATGTCGGTCTCCTTATAGGGTACAATTGTTCTCAAGCCCTGTTGCCAAGAGAAATTGTATCAGGCAAAGATGAGGAACCATTTGCAGTTAAGACCGATCTGGGCTGGAGCATCGTTGGCTGTGTCAATCCATGTATTGATTATGGAGATGCTATTGGCAGCAGCCACAGAATCGTTGTGAGCAAGTGCCCACACAAACCCACTGCATCACCAGGTTAACATAACAAGTGCATTCCGTACATATCGAAACACGAAGTGAATGAGGCATCGCTCCTGCATGTGCTGAAAGGTGCCCGATCAGATTTCAGCGAAAGAAATGTGGAAGATGCCCATTTCTCTCAAGATGACCTTCGCTTCATTTCGATAATGTAAGCGGTCAGGAAGACGAAATGCAAAATGGACAGCGAGAGATGCATTTGCCGAGTTAGGAAACAGAGGCTGTCCCTGCCCAACAACGTGCAGTGGTTCAGACCATCTGCCTTCGATGACCTTAAAAGGAGATTTCAGAAGGACAAGCAATTGCACGAGGACATGTTGCTTCAATGAATGACATCATATCCTGCGGAGATGCTGAGAAGGTCCCAGAAAGTGAAGTCCAGCATGACTCTTGCTGGTACATTCCACACCACGGAGTCTACCACCATCAGAAAGTGGGGAAAATCCGTGTAGTGTTTGATTGTTCAGCGAAGTTCGAAGGTATAGCACTTAATGACCATCTACTCACTGGACCAGAGTTGACCAACACCTTAGTAGGTGTCCTCTGCCGTTTCAGGAAGGGCCCTGTGGCTGTAATGTGCGACATCGAACGCATGTTTCACCAGTTTCGGGTCAGAGAAGAAGATCAAGATTACCTAAGGTTCCTTTGGTGGGACAACGGGGACATTGAGTCAGAGCCCTCAGTTTACCGCATGAAGGTGCACCTATTCGGTGCAGCCTCGTCACCTGGCTGTGCAAACTACGGCCTGAAGCATGTTGCTGCGCAAGGGCGAGGTCAATTCAGCGAAGCAACCATCCACTTCATAGAGAGAAATTTTTATGTTGACGATGGACTGATGAGTGTCTCAACGGCTGAAGAAGCCATACAGCTAGTCAGTGAAGCCAGACAACTCTGCAGCTCTGGAAGGTTGCGCATCCACAAGTTTGTCTCTAACTGTCAAGAGGTGCTCGCTTCCATCCCGAAAGAAGAGTGTGCAGATGTGTCAAGAAGTCAAGATCTAGTCTTGGGCGAACCCCAGATGGAGAGAGCCCTAGGTGTCAAATGGTGTGTGACCTCGGATCACTTCAGCTTCAGAGTTGTGGTGGACGAACGGCCACTATCAAGAAGAGGAGTGTTGTCGACAGTGGCCTCCATTTTTGACCCCTTAGGCTTTGTTGCTCCCTTCATTCTAATCGGGAAGCAAATACTTCAACAAATGTGTCACGACAAAGTCGGATGGGATGAACCACTTCCAGACGATCTAAGACCACGGTGGGAGTCTTGGCTCTTTGACTTGAAGAACCTGGCGGACGTCAAGATTCAGCGATGTTATCTCCCATCAGAGTTCAAGGAAGTCAGAAGGTACGAGCTCCATTACTTCTCCGACGCGAGTGTCACAGGGTATGGACAATGTACTTACCTGAGAGCAATCAGTGAGACAGGACAAATCCACTGCTCCTTAATAGTGGGCAAGGCCAGAGTCGCCCCCACTAAGGTCACAACTGTGCCAAGACTCGAGCTATCAGCAGCAGTCGTAGCTGCACGCATGAGCGATATGCTCAGAAAGGAGCTGGAAATAGATGCTCAAGAAGTCTTTTGGACAGACTCAAAGGTCGTTCTTGGATACGTGAATAATGATGCAAGAAGATTCCACGTATTTGTGGCAAACCGCATCCAGCGGATTAAAGACAGTACCAGGCCAGATCAGTGGAGACATGTGAGCTCTGAAGACAACCCCGCCGATCATGCGTCAAGAGGCCTGAGGGCGAAGGAGCTCATTGCCTCCAATTGGTTCTCTGGTCCTGATTTTCTCTGGCGTGAAGAACTTCCTGGTGGAAAGGTTGAAGTGGAAGTTGTAGCAGCAGAAGACCCAGAAATACGCAACGTCTCCGTACACAAGTCATCAGCTACAGAAGTTCTACTGCTGGACTGCTTCAGTAGGTTTTCCTGCTGGACAAGATTGGTCAAGGCCATTGCTCGACTCAAGCGACTTGCGAAGGAGCGGAAAGGCTTAGTAACAAGAACCAATGAAGCCACAAGTCTGTTGGAGAGGAGCAATGCTGAAGTGACCATCATTAATCTTGTTCAGAGGGAAGCTTTCGCTGAGGAAATTCAAGGCCTCCAACATGGGAAGGAGCTTGCCAAGTCCAGTAAGCTACACAAGTTGAACCCCTTCATTGATGAACAGGGAACCCTCAGGGTGGGAGGTCGCCTAAGGAATGCTGATTTGCACCATCACATCAAGCATCCAGCTGTTCTACCTGCCAAAGGTCACGTTACAAGATTGCTCATACAGCATTATCACAACCAAGTGCATCATCAAGGACGTGGCATAACAGTCAACGAGCTACGAGCCAATGGAATTTGGATACTCGGATGCAGTCATGCCGTTTCATCCTTCATTTACAAGTGCGTCAAGTGCAGAAAGTTTAGAAGGTCCGCTGAGCATCAGCAAATGGCAGATTTGCCTCGTGACCGCATGGAAGAAACTCATCCATTTTCGTATTGCGGAATGGACTGCTTTGGACCCTTCCACGTTAAAGATGGCAGGAAGGAGTCAAAGCGCTATGGTCTGCTGTTTACTTGCTTATGTTCTCGGGCAGTTCACATAGAGCTTCTTGAAGAGATGACCACAGACTTCTTCATTATTGCTCTCCGTGCTTTCATAGCCATACGTGGCAACGTTAGACAACTCCGCTGCGACCAAGGCACTAACTTCATTGGCGCTAGGCGCGAGTTTGCAGAAGCCTTGAAGGAAATGGACCAAGAATGTCTGAAGTCACTGGGCTGCGAGTTTGTCATGAATCCTCCATCGGCAAGCCACATGGGTGGAGCCTGGGAAAGGCAGATTCGTACAATAAGAAGTGTGCTGACGTCTATTCTGGATCAGTCCTCCCGTAGACTCGACAGTGCATCTTTGAGGACATACTTCTATGAAGTAATGGCAGTCATAAATAGCCGACCACTAACAGCTCACTTGCTGAACGACCCAATGGGGCCACAACCTCTTTCACCTAATCACATCTTGACGATGAAATCCTCCATTATTCTTCCACCACCTGGAAAGTTTGAAAGGGAAGACCTCTACCTTCGTAAGAGGTGGCGCAAGGTCCAATACTTAGCCAACGAGTTTTGGTCCAGATGGCGCAAAGAATATCTGTTGAACTTGCAACAGCGCCAAAAATGGCAACGAAAGCGCAGAAATGCTCATGTCAACGACATAGTGATTGTGCAAGACGACACTGTCCCAAGAACTGAGTGGAAGTTGGCAAAGGTCACAAAGGTCTATCCTGCAGAAGATGGATGTGTGAGGAAGTTACAACTGTTGATCAGTGACTCAACTTTGGATAAACATGTGAACACGTAGTGGAAAAGCACTACCGGAGAGGACCTCCCATAAGACGGTCACCCTGATTGAAGCCGAGTGATACAGCCACACTATGTTTCTTGCGAATGTGGTCTTATGTCCAGCGTCCTATATGTAGTTTTGAATTAAAAAAAAATCACAAAGTGATTTGGTGGAGTGTAGCTTTTGGGCACATTGAGGGCAGGATAAAGAATAAATACATAACATAAATAGGTTAATAAAAGTTTAAAAAATATGAGTTAAAAATACAGTTCATAGAAGAAAACAACATTCTAAAGTTAATAGTTTTGATATTAAAAGCACGTCACAGTGCATTTTTCAGATTTTTTGTTTTTCTTTCCTATTACTCTGAATGGGCATAAGGTTAATTTGGGTAGTAATCCAAGGTTCTGGCGTCTCAAGGTGAACGGGTGGTTCCTTTTTTTGAGTGCCACACCATTATCAAAACAATTTGGACCACGCAGCAGGCAGACGTGTGCTGATGTGCGGATAAACTAACAAGTGTTAGACCGTTGAAAAGACATTTAAGTTCAT
>NW_020853351.1:0-11019 GCF_000972845.2 Larimichthys crocea
TCTCGGTTTGGTCTTCTCTTCCGCGTTACTATCTCCTTTCGTTACCCGCCTCCTACTGCCCGTTCCAGCCGTTCCTCCTTTTTTGTTTTCCTTCCTTCTCCTTCCCTGGAGTCCTGTTCTGCTCTGATTGATGGTTACTCTGGGCTGGGCACATAACAGAAAAACATCCTCCTCCTCCTCCTCCTCGCTCCGCTCGCATCCTCCTCCTCCTCCTCCTCCTCCTCCCTCGTCCTCATCACAGAGTTAAGCTATGTGTAATGTGACTGTCCTGCTGGCTGCTCGTCCTTATACAGAAGTCTCCTCTGACACACTGATCCACCTCCACAACCTTCAAACACCACATTCACTGAACCCTCTTTATCCTGGGTTTTGGTTCTGGTTGTGGTCTTTCAGTGTCCTGGGGTGTGGTCTGTGGACGGGAGAGTCTCCTCCCCTCCTGTGAGACAAACATTGTCTCTGCTAACAGATCCCCAGTTAGAGTGTGGGTCCCACGGGATCACACGCTGAATGTTATTTCTGGTCCCCACAGCCATGGTGGTCCCTGGTTAGATTGCCTGGTGGGGCCCTTTGCTGCATGTCAAATACTTCTACCCTCTCTACTCTTACCCCCATGTTTTCACTGTCCGGCGTCCTCATACGTGTCGCGAAGACAAAAATGGTCCAAAACAAAGACAGAAAAGCTGAAATAAAATGTGTCCGGATGAAATGGGAATGTAGATAATTACAGGATTGTGTGTTTCTTTTTAACCAGTATATATGCCATGTTTTGGATCTCAGGTAATATACTGTGTGCCTTATAGTCTGGTTTGGTTTTACTCTGGACCTGCACGTTAGAAATCTGTCTCCTCATGTAATGAAGCCCTGTTTCGGTACAGTAGTCGTATAAAACTTGAACCTGTGGTCCACACGGTTCCAGCAAAGCTGTTAGTGAGGTCTGATAGTCCATGAGGCAATTTACTATGGTAGCCACCAGCTAACAGATTAAGATAAGTAATCATAATAATGAACGAAATAGACTGCCTTAGAAGTTAATAAGAATCAGCGTGGTTGGACGCCCCACCCTGAAATTTTTCATGCAAACTGTCTGAATGCGATTAGTAGAACTGATTCCTCTTACGTAAAAAATAAAATAGATCCCCTATTAGGACCAAACTGATTGGACTCCAGAATCCTGTATTTTGTAGTGGTGAATGGTTCCAGAATTTCAGCAACAATGAGCACATAGCAATGGATGAGATAACGTGGTAAGGACACACTAAGAAGAAGAATAACAATGTACTTATATGTCTAGAGAGGTCCACAGGGCACCAATGCCTCACCCCCTGGGGGGAGGAAAGGAGATGGACCAGATTCACCTTCACTAGGCCTCAGTGCTGGTTGTGGAACGACTCTTGTCAATCAGATTGACACCGCTGTGAACTACCCGTTTGTGGTTAAATATTGATACCTAGTTTTAGGCGTCACTGTACGTATGATTTCTCGTGTCAGGACAAAGGAAATGATGATTATCAATTGGGCCCACATTGAATCATATATCAATCATATGATTAGTACATGAATAGTATGACTGGGTGAATAAAGACTTTATACTGCTTAATACATCAGTATTTATTGGTCTGTCTCAGTTTGTCTGGTAACAAACTGAACTGATAATTAAGATGCATAAACATGATGAATAGTGGCGCCCTCTGGGTCAGAGTCACACACGTACAACAACCGATCCTGCCAGAACATCATAGGAACAAGACAATGATGTTAGTTGTATAAGCTCTTGTTTCATAGCTCATGATCCATTTTCATGTCAGAAGATCCTGCTTTGAAGCCAGGGAAGTTTATGGATGGAAAACCAGCACCTTGACAATTCCGAGTGAAATGGTTTTCAGTTCAAGTTTTACCACAAGTTTTTGAAATTGTTGCTCTCTTCCTCCTTAACATGTCGTCCCTGTTATGCTCCCATGACCTATACATGACTGTCGGGAGGAACTGGCCAGACGTTTCCACCACAACGGAACAACAGCGAGAAAGTATTGAAGTGCCTCGAGGTGAACGGTTAGGCAGAGCCAGACGTCCTCATTGAGGAGGTAACATAATGTCTGTATGATGAGGACGTGTCAAGTAGGTCGGTGCAGTACTGAGACTACTTGTAGTCGACATTAGAGATTTTATATTTATAGTGGGCCTGCTAGACAGGTAGCCAGTTGGAGCTCGATGAGCAGGGCAGGTAACATGGAGCCTTTTGTGTTGGTTGTAGAGCAAGGCGAGCCGCCACGTTCGGGATCATCTGAAGAGGTTTGTCACTGTGCAGACTGGAGGCCACGTCGGAGGACGGATACAGTGTGATCAGGCTGGAGATGAACACAGCTGTGTGTCAGGAGTTGAGTAGCATGTTGAGTTAAGGAAGGCTACCGAGCGCAACTGAGGCGACATGATTGGAGGAAGGTGATTGGTCATCAATCATAACCCCTAAGTTTCTCAACCACCTGGTGGGGGGAGACATTAGGAGTCCAGTGGTGATGTTGAATGTGCGACAAGGGCAAGAGGGGGGCGGCGGACAGACTGACGTGGGCGCACAGGAATTGTGTGGGCTGTCTTGGTTGACAACGTCTCGTGCAACTCGCAGTGGACAATCGGGGGCAGTGCCTGCTGGACTGGTCAGACCGGGGTGGGTGGTATTACCCCTCATTCAAAAAGGGGGACCGGAATGGGTTGCTCCAACGTATAGGGGATCAACAACTCCATCAGGCCGAACTGGAAAGTCTTGTTGTCGGGGGATCCCCTGGAGAGGAGTGGTCCGCAAGATTGTCGAACCTCGGAATCAGGAGAGAGCAGTGTGGTTGTTCGTCCCTGGTCGTTGGAACTAGTGGACGCAGCTCTACACCCTAGTGTGCAGTCCTGGAGGAGTGCATGGAGGATGTCCGCCCAACCGTTCATACATGTTGCGTTTGTAATGTGGCCCAGCCACAAGTACAGTACAGCTGTACTGGAGGAGGAATTTCAGGTCAGTACCTGCAGTAAAAGTACTAATAGCACTGCACTGTAGAAATCAGTCACATGTCCTCCTGTGACTGTTGGACGATCATAGATGTGAAATTGTTGAGAAATCAGAAATCAGTCAACAAGGTCGAACAATGTAAACTAACAAAACTCCAGTTTATTGTCTGATATGGTAGTTTAACATGAATTCAAAGTGTCCGACTGCAGAAAAAAATAAGACTTTAGTCTCTTTACAATGACAAATGTTCATTAAGAAGAAAAGGACAGTTTCACAACTTTGATACAACCAGATGATAACTTTATGAAACTGTGTTACCATGGTAACCGTCACATAGTGCCTCCTTTTTTTGAAGCAGACTGACTTCAGATGAAATGTCGTCAACTTGTCCTCCAGGTCAACATGTGTTTGTATCTTTCTATGCAGCCATTAACAGCGCACTTTATGACGACTTCTTTCAGATAACAGATCTGATTAATGATTCACACTCAGGAGTCTCTCTGGGTGTTTCCTGTTCAAAGGTTCAATTCACTCTGAAACGTTGTGTCGCGTTAGTTTTGTTTCTCCACCTGAAGGTAAATGAACAAGTGTTTAAAATGTGTGACTCGTTAACACAAGCTGTTGTCAGCTCGCGTGGAATAAAGTAGAAGCAGAGTGAGTTGATGCTCAGGAGTTTGATGTGGTTAAAGATTGATGTTTGAAATTCAATCCATAAATATGTAAGTGTGTCACTAAGAGCCGTCAGAGCTCGAACAGTCTCCGCAACAGGAATAGTGGTCATATTTTTGCTGTCAGGTTTTATGGTTCCTAAATTGGATCAAATATTCAAATCAAAAAGATTTCCTTTCATTACAATCTTTATATTCTCTCAAAGGGCTTTAATTGAGATGTCAGTCTTTGATTTTTATTCATCTGGTCTGACTCGGAAGTCACTACTGCTTTTTTGAACTTCAGCACATTTTGTTACTTTTCAGATGAAGATTTGAAATGAAAACACCAAAGATCAGTTTGAATAAAATATGATTCACTGTTTCGCATTAAAGAAGCTGAAATGTGGTGAAAACAGTTTCCAAAGTGGCCTCCAAACATTAAAGTCCTAGTTACACATCAGTGATCCAGACAGAAGAACAGTGACAGGAGACGTTCTCATGAACTTGTGTTCCTCACAGATGAAATCTAAGTTGGTTGTTTGTCTAAGGTAAAATCATTTGTTACTGGACACTTTATTAAAACCCTAGCTAGCTTCTGTGGATGGACTTTTGGACTTCCTGATCAAGGTTCAGCTTTTTGTCTTATTTCAGTTATTTCATAAAGCACAGAGAGTCCTGTTGTTGGCAAGCGTTGATGGATAAAGGTCAGTGGTGTGGTTGTTCCAATGTATAACTTTAATTGGTCCAAGCATGTGGAAACGCCTCCACCATTGGATAGCAGGTGGGTTGTGGGTGGAGTCGTGAGCTGTGCGCAAAGTTGTTGATTAATCAGTAAGAATGGGATTTATGGCTCTTTGGAAGGGAGCCTGGAGGTCTTTGTGATCTCCTGTCATATCAAAGAGTGGTTCAAAAAACTGATCATAGTTGGCTCATTGTTTTATATTCTTGAACTTTTAAGAAGCTAGCTTGGGGTAATTCATTTTATCCTGGAAAATCACAGGAGGACGTGGGCTGAAATTTATCAGAATAATTCAAACTGCAGATTTCCCACCAATATTGGCGTTTGAATGATTCTGAAATATGATTAGCTCATTTGACGTGTGGACAAGATTTTAATCCTGATTGGATTATGTAAATATTCCACTGCATATAATCCACGCTGAGCGACAGTGAGATCACTATACCCTGTGTTATAAAGTGTTTATGTGTTGTAAAAACTACTTTGGCTTTATGCTTTTCAACACCTAAACAACTTAGAAGTACACAATATAAAAAACACAGCAAAACTCAAACAATATTTTAAAAATTAAAACGTTTCACACAAGAATATTTTCATAGGACTATGAACTCAAAAACAATACTTCAATTATTAGAAAAATGGATACAACTACATACTTAGAGGGGACAAATGTGCATACAGCCCACTAGTACTACTACTACAAACTGTAGTACTGTAGTACTACTACTACGCTAAGAAATACGTAACCTGTCCTGAGGTCATTTGTAAAAAAAATAAATAAATAAAATAAAAACAGAACTAAACCCTGGGGAGGACTCCTGAACTGTCCTTGGGTGAAATAGTAACCTTTACCTGACCTACAAAAAGATCAGCCAGTCCCTTTACTCTGAACCAGAACCCCAAAAACAAAATAAAGTGTAAACTAAATAAATGACATTCCTTAAATATAGGCCATGAAGCCTTTTTTTCCCCTCACTGAGGCACTCACGTGAAGGCAGCGTGAACAACTCGTGTAATATTTGCATAATATTCTCCTCCCCATGCTCTCTCCGTCTCACTCGGTCAGCGTCACATGTTCAGACGGTTTGTTTCAGTTTAGTTTCACTTTGTGTCACAGTTGGTTTTCTCCGTGTGAACCTCCAGCTGAAGGTAAGGAACAAGTTTTTAATGTGACTCGTTAACACAAGCTGTCGTCAGCTTAGTTACACTAGAAACAGAAACAATGTGCCGCTCCATTCTTCATTTGTCCAAAGTCACAACTAGACACAACACAGAGTCTTTATTAATGTGAGCTGTGGATGAGCCGAGCCGAGCCGGACTTCCCTTTGTCAGCGACTCTTTTAGTTTTTAAAGTGACTAATGTTGTGACTTTTTCTGTTGGAGCAGTCCTCGCGCAGCTGCAGTCAGAGCGCGAGATGTTCACCCCTCCGCGTGCAGACTGCAAATGAAGAGCGCATGCGCGAAACGACCGCTGGCTGATCCCGCCCTGGTTTAGGTAGTGTTGGGAAGTTGGAGTCTTTTTACTGACTCTGATCACTGACTCTCAGACGTAGTGTTGGGAAGTTGGAGTCTTTTTACCGACTCTGATCGCTGACTCTCAGACGTAGTGTTGGGAAGTTGGAGTCTTTTTACTGACTCTGATCACTGACTCTCAGACGTAGTGTTGGGAAGTTGGAGTCTTTTTACTCACCCTGATCACTGACTCTCAGACGTAGTTTTGGGAGTTGGAGTCTTTTTACTGACTCTGATCACTGACTCTCGAGTAGTGTTGGAAGTTGGAGTCTTTTTACTGACTCTGATCACTGACTCTCAGACGTAGTGTTGGGAAGTTGGAGTCTTTTTACTGACTCTGATCACTGACTCTCAGACGTAGTGTTGGGAAGTTGGAGTCTTTTTACTGACTCTGATCTGACTCTCAGACGTAGTTTGGGAAGTTGGAGTCTTTTTACTACTCTGAATCACTGACTCTCAGACGTAGTGTTGGGAAGTTGGAGTCTTTTTACTGACTCTGATCACTGACTCTCAGACGTAGTGTTGGGAAGTTTATCTTTTTATCTGACTCTGATCACTGACCTCAGACGATAGTGTTGGGAAGTTGGAGTCTTTTTTACTGACTCTGATCCGACTCTCGGACGTAGTGTGAGAATTGGAGTCTTTTTACTGACTCTGATCACTGACTCTCAGACGTAGTGTTGGGAAGTTGGAGTTTTTTACTGACTCTGATCACTGACGTCTCAGAGGGTATGTTGGCAGTTGGAGTCTTTTTAACTGACTCTGATCACTGACTCTCAGACGTAGTGTTGGGAAGTTGGATCTTTTTACTGACTCTGAGCATGACTCTCAGACGTAGTGTTGGGAAGTTGGAGTCTGTTTACTGACTCTGATCACTGACTCTCAACGTAGTGTTTGGGAGTTGGGAGTCCTTTTTACCGACTCTGAGCACTGATCTCTCAACGTATTTGGGAAGTTGGAGTCTTTTTTACCGACTCTGATCACTGACTCTAAGACGTAGTGTTGGGAAGTTGGAGTCGTTTTTACACTGCTGATCCTGACTCTCAAGCGAGTGTTGGGAAGTGTGAGTCTTTTTACCGACTCTGATCACTGACTCTCGACGTAGTGTGTGGAAGTTAAATCTTTTTACCGACTCTGATCGACTGACTTCAGACGTAGTGTTGGAAAGTTGGAGTCTTTTTACCGACTCTGATCGCTGACCTCGGACGTAGTGTGTTGGAAGTTGGAGTCTTTTTACCGACTCTGTCCTGACGCCGAGACCGTGTGTGGGAAGTTGGAGTCTTTTTACCGGACTCTGATCGACTGACCTCAGACGTAGTGTTGGGAATTGGAGTCTTTTTACCGACTTGAATCTGATCACTGACTCTCAGACGGTAGTGATGGGAAGTTGGAGGTCTTTTTTCGACTCTGATCACTGACTCTCAGACTAGTGTTGTGAAGTTGGAGTCTGTTACCGACTCTGATCACTGACTCTCGACGTAGTGTTGGAAGTTGGAGTACTTTTTAATGACTCTGATGCTGACTCTCAGACGTAGTGTTGTGAAGTTGGAGTCTTTACCGACTCTGATCACTGACTCTCAGACTGTAGTGGTTGGGAAGTTGGAAATCTTTTTACGGACTCGGATCACTGACTCTCAAACGTAGTGTTGTGAAGTTGGAGTCTTTTTACCGACCTGATCGCTGCTCTCAAACGTAGTTGTTGGAAGTTGGAGTCTTTTTACCGACTCTGATCACTGACTCGCAGACGTAGTGTTGTGAAGTTGGAGTCTTGTTTACGCTCTGATCGCTGATCTCAGACATAGTGTTGGGAAGTTGGAGTCTTTTTACTGACTCTGGATCATGACCTCAGACGTAGTGTTTTGTGAAGTGTGGAGTCTTGTTACCAGACTCTGATCGCTGACTCTCAAACGTAGTGTTGTGAAGTTGGAGTCTTTTTACGACTCTGATCATGACTCCTCAGACGTAGTGATGGGAGTTGGAGTCTTTTATACTGACTGATCACTGACTCTCAGACGTAGTGTGTGGAAGTTGGAGTCTTTTTTACTGACTCTGATCACTGACTCTCAGACGTAGTGGTTGTGAAGTTGGAGTCCTTTTTACGCCACGACCTGATCGTGACCTCTCAGACGTAGTGTTGTGAAGTTGGAGTCTTTTACCGACTCTGACGTCTGACTCCAAACGTAGTGTTGGTGAAGTTGGAGTCTTTTTACCGACTCTGATCACTGACTCTCAGACGTAGTGATGGGAAGTTGGAGTCTTTTTACCGACTCTGATCACTGACTCGCTAGACGTAGTGTTGTGAATTGGAGTCTTTTTACCGACTCTGATCACGGACTCTCAGACGTAGTGGGGTTTGGAAGTTGGAGTCTTTTTTACCGACTCTATCGCTGATCTCTCGGACGTAGTGTTGGGAAGTTGGAGTCTTTTTACCGACTCTGATCGATGACTCTCAGACGTAGGATTGGGAAGTCAACATCTTTTACTGACTCTGATCGCTGACTCTCAGACCTACGGAATGCGGGATTGCCAATTCACTTGGGGAAGAAAACAAAAAAAAGCAGCACACCTTATCTTGTGAATTACGAGATAAGGGAAAGGTGCCATCATGGCGCTATGCACTCCGGTAACAGTGAGCATAATATTGGCTGTGTTCCACATTCCGGGAGCATGAAAAGCCTTAATGTGAAACGTTGTTAAAACACAAGAACATGCATTATTTGTTCAACGCATAGTAAGACAGACAACGAGCTACACGCTGACGTTATCACAACGAAGCTACAAGCTGGACGTTCATCACAACGATGGGCTACAAGCTGACGGTTCATCACAACGGCCATCTTTGGAAGCCACTCCAAACAACGCATTAGTGTTTACTAGGACGTTTCATAATTTCTGGGAATTCTGATTTGAAATGAATTCGAATCTAACTTGCAAATATGATACAGTATGCGAGGCGATCAATACCATCATTTCAGAGAAACAGTTGGTACAATAAGTACTCTGACACTATAACTACTACACGTTAAAATACCTGTCAAAGTCAAAGTCCTGCATTCAAAGTGTTCCTCAAGTTAAAGTACAAAGTATTCCAAACACATGGACTTACATGGAACCTTCAAGAGCTCTTTAACCACTTTATAAACTGCTGGATAGTTGAATATGAAGTATGACTTTCAGAGTTGACTTGTCCATCATCAAGTATTTGCTGTCATAACGTGACTAAAGCTGTCAGATACCTGTGGGAAGTCGAAGTTTGAATGATGTTTTGGACAGTTTTTCTAGTTAAACACCACTGTGAAATCTCTATTGTCACCTTCTGTGTTGAACAAAAAGTTCAATTGTCTGTTTATTTCTGTCCATGTGTGTTTCCTCTCCAGACAAAGTGTGTGTGTGAGCTTGATTGGATTGAGTTGAGGCAGCAAGGAATCAGCGGTGAGGACAGAGAGGAGAGGGTCCCTCCCCTCTAAAAGCTCCTCTTGTGGTGGACCATGACATGCCGACCAAAGCTCAGAGGTGATGAGGAACTGTCCGCCTTCCCTCCATGTCACAGCTCAGCACTGCAAAATCACCACCATCATTATTACACACTCAAGCTCTTGTGTGTGTTCTGTTTGAAGCCCACAACAGACCTGCTGAGGCACCTAGACCTCTGCTGGGACCCTGGCCTGGACCTGAACCCAGCTGTTGGTGTCCTTCAAAGCTGCTGGGAAGATTGTCGCTTCATTATTGTTAAGCAAAAAAACACTTTAATAGACAATTATAAGTAAGCTTAGTTATTCTTTAATTGTTGATAATTATTCCTATTTGTGGTGGCAGATTCTTTTTACCTAAACATGAACTTCAATTGTTTTTCCTGTCAGGGATCATCCCGCCAGATTTTTGCTGGCCCTGGACCTACCCTGACCCCACTGTGTGTCCTTCAAGATGACGGGTCCATTGGTCCGTTCATTGATGTGTAAGCAAACCCTTTATAGACAACAAGTACGTTAGTATTCTTTAATTGCTGATAATTTAGCATATTTATATTTTATATTTTCAAAAGTAGTTAGGCGGAAGAATTTTTACTTACTGAACTTCATTGTTTTTTCTGTCAGATCCATCCGAGACCAGACGCTGCTGGACTGAACCTGGACCAGCTGTGTGTCCTTCAAGAGTGACGGTCCATTGGTCCGCTTCATTGATTTTAAAGATGTCCGGACCGCTGCTGCACAGAGTCAGCTGTTTATTAACATTAAATCTGACTGAATTCATGTTTGAACTGTTATTTATCCAGACAATTTTTTAAACCTGAATGGTTATTTTCAGCTTCGTTTCTTCAAACATTTTAGATTCCACAGCTGAAACTGACCAGCAAACCGAAGACCAGTAGAACCAGAAGAACCAGTAGAACAGAATAACCAGTAGAAGCAGTAGAATCAGTAGAACCAGTAGAATCAGTAGAAACATAAAACCAGTGGACCATAGAACCAGAAGAACCAGTAGAACCAGTAGAACCAGTAGAAGCCGTCTTCATCTCTTGGCTTCAGTTCCACTTTTCGCCACACAACACGTTCTGGACGTTGTCTGACGGCAGCGAGTATAAAACAGTGATTTTATTGAGGCTAACAGATGCTAGCTGCTAACGAGGCCTAACCTGATTCCACTGATTTCCTCCATCAAATCACCATTTTCAGTTTTCAGTCACTGACACACAGAATAGAAACATGTCAGTGATAACAGCTGGACTGAGAGCAGCTTGTCTGCTTCATCTTGTTCTGAGTGTTGTCAATCAACGTCCTCTTTGTTTACCTCAACATGACCAGAACTGTTCTTACATTGAGTCACAGTTCTGGCTGGATGACAGGAGAAAAAAGCAGAACATTGTTTTGTCAAATGTATCCCAGAAAACATTGTTTCAACTGTTCTGGCGCACTGCGATTGATCCTGTTGTCTTTGGGTGTTTCTATCAGGTTTCTATCTGGTTTGGGATACATGAAACAGTGAGGTTCCCATCGTAGGACACCATGGTTTCACTGTGGTCCAGTTTCATCCTCGACCTTGTTTACAAAGTCCCTTGAGTTGTGGACATGGTGAGGAGTGTTGCCAGCTAATGGAGCTAGATGGTGGCTCCATGAGTGTGATTGTTG
>NW_020853351.1:11029-12081 GCF_000972845.2 Larimichthys crocea
TCTTTTTACCGACTCTGATCGCTGACTCTCGGACGTAGTGTTGGGAAGTTGGAGTCTTTTTACCGACTCTGATCGCTGACTCTCGGACGTAGTGATGGGAAGTTGGAGTCTTTTTACCGACTTTGATCGCTGACTCTCGGACGTAGTGTTGGGAAGTTGGAGTCTTTTTACCGACTCTGATCGCTGACTCTCGGACGTAGTGTCGGGAAGTTGGAGTATTTTTACCCACTCTGATCGCTGACCCTCAGACGTAGCGTTGGGAAGTAGGAGTCTTTTTACCGACTCTGATCGCTGACTCTCAGACGTAGTGTTGGGAAGTTGGAGTCTTTTTACCGACTCTGATTACTGACTCTCAGACGTAGTGATGGGAAGTTCAAATCTTTTTACAGACTCTGATCGCTGACTCTCGGACGTAGTGTCGGGAAGTTGGAGTCTTTTTACCGACTCTGATCGCTGACTCTCAGACGTAGTGTCGGGAAGTTGGAGTCTTTTTACCGACTCTGATCGCTGACTCTCAGACGTACAGATGTAGCAACTTAAAAGTTCCCGTGTTTCCGTGACGGAACCGTGACTGGACCGTGGCTGGTCCGTCACAGGTCCGTCACAGGTCCTTGGCTGGTGCGTGACCGAAATGTATCCCCCCCACCCCGCCATGAGTAACTAGTCAGTGAGCCACCGACGGGAAACGCCCCTAAGCAGTCTAGGTGAAACAGCTTGCAATGCCCCATTGTCCACGGGGAGGAGCAGTGATGTTGGCGCGTCCGTTCGACGTCTAAAGACACATCTGAACAGATACGCCGTGTGAGCGATAGCTGATGAGCGGAATCAGTTGATGGAAAAAAAAAAAAAGTTGTGATAAGATAACAGTGAGGCAACAAAACAATGCCAACAATAAAAACGCGTTTATTAAAGAAAACTCCGCGCTCGTCCGTAACATAGCCCTAAGAATGTTGTTGATTTAAGTGACCATAGACTAAATGGCGTAAGCGCAAAGCGAAGAATTACGGGTGAATCAGTAGAAAATAAGTCAAGTATGTTTGTTTTAATAAAGT
>NW_020853352.1:0-732 GCF_000972845.2 Larimichthys crocea
ACTGATAGGTACTGTATGATGTACTGTATGCTTTTAGGATGCTATCCTCCACAACAATCAGCACTTGGAGCATTTTCTACTTTGTTATTCAGGCTGCCCTCTGTATGTCCAGATTCATTTTCTCCGTCCATATTTCTTCCTTGGCTTTGCCATCTCTCCAGTCAGAGGTCCCTAGTGTATGTCACACACTATGATCCGCAGGCGAGGTGATATGTCGGTGTCCTCGAGGCACCCCAGGGTGGCAGAAACTCGTCGGAGGACAGGAGCTGCGGTGTCAGAGCAGAGTTCGTCACAGGGGTGCAGCACTTGGTCTAATTAGAGGACTCAACAGGACCTCAGGAATGGTTGAGCATTGTGTGTGTGTGTTTTTGTGTGACACTGTGTATGTGTTTTCTTGTTCTCCTCTCATTCACACTCTTGTCAAGAGCCAGCAGTCACACATGCTCAGCAATGTTTTTTAAGGCCAGTAATACTTACATTGTTTGAATTAGGTCCAGTAATTTCTACTAGTTCTTTGCATGTGCCAAAAATGAAACACAATTGCAGCTTCATTTGTTTTTTTTTTGTTTTTTTTGGCAAGGTGGTCAAGATCCCTACCAATGAAAATTCATAAATTCTCCTAAAGTTCATCACACCACTAAAAACACAGCAAATTAGCTCCTGTACCAGCTGTAAAACAACACAAGGTGCACACATATCTCAGGCAAAGCATTGTCAAAACAAGAAAATGAA
>NW_020853353.1:0-3121 GCF_000972845.2 Larimichthys crocea
GTCTGAGCTGCAGACAGGTTTGAGCCACGCTCGGCGTCTCCGACTCTCTCTAACGCTGTCCTCTGCCCCCAGTGCACTGTGGGACATCGAGACGAGTCAGCAGACCACGGTTTTCTCGGGCCACAGCGGCGACGTCATGAGTCTGTCCCTGTCGCCCGACCTGCGCACCTTCGTGTCCGGAGCCTGCGACGCCTCGGTCAAACTGTGGGACATCAGGGACAGCATGTGCCGGCAGACGTTCACGGGCCACGAGTCGGACATCAACGCCATCTGTGTGAGCGCTCAGGGCGACACGCCGTCATGTGTCTTTATTCATTAGACAGAAACATTCTGTTTACTTTCTGATTTTTACCTGTTTCTGTGGATATTGATTGTTTACAATGTAGCAAGTGTGCATGACACCGAACAGAACCTCTGAACCAGCAGTGTCCAGTCTAACAGTGAACACAGCAGCAGAACCTCTGAACCAGCAGTGTCCAGTCTAACAATGAACACAGGTTCTCTTGCTGGGTTTGGTTCCTGGCGTCCCGGGCTGAGTCCGTTCAGTTAGTCATAAACTCTGTAAATCACCTCTGTAGTGTGACATTATTCCCTGTTGCTGTTCTAACTCCAGGCCCGGTTCTGTTGCCTGCTCAGGGCAGGTACAGCTTTAGTAAGCTCTGGCCTCCACCCGTCTCGTCCCTCCACCCTCCTGTGATCTGTCTCCACCATAGAGCAGCTCCAGGATTTGTGTCTCAGCTTTGGCAGAGATTTAAACCGGCAGCACGCCACGAGGATTAACGAGCTTATCAATTAACAGCATATCTGAGCGCGGTGCATCGGTCCAGTCTCTGAGCAGGTCTGGACTGATGCAGCACACAGGTGACAGTCAGGACAGGTGAGAACGTTGACGTAGCTTCCTGCCTCTCATCCGTCTTCCTGTGCCCCTCCTCCCCTCAGTTCTTTCCCAACGGCAGCGCCTTCGCCACCGGCTCCGACGACGCCACCTGCAGGCTGTTCGACCTGCGTGCAGACCAGGAGCTCAGCCTCTATTGCCATGACAACATCATCTGCGGCATCACCTCCGTGGCTTTCTCGCGCTCGGGCCGTTTGCTGCTGGCTGGTTACGACGACTTCAACTGCAACATCTGGGACGCCATGAAGGGAGACCGAGCAGGTGGGTGGAGCTGGAGGTGACACCTCGACGTGAAACTGAACTTTAATGTTTTCATCTCTAAAGAAACACACACAGGCGATCTCTCATGGTTCATGCAGACGTGACGCTGATACAGTCAGTTCATCCTGTGACGTCACAAACACAGTTCATCATCCTGTAGATTCACCTGAACTCTCTCGGTCCGTCACGTTTTACAAGACTTCGTCTGTAAATGCAGTTTACTAATTGAAGGAAGTTTGTGTTTAATAAGATAAAGTAAAGTTACATCACTGCACTAACAACTAACTGACTGACTAATTAATTAACGAGCTGTGATGCCTGTTTAAACTGTTTAAAGGTGGAAAACTTGAAAATATTCTTAACTCTGTTTTTTCCCTCAAATAAATGAGGCTGAATTTACAAAGAAAAGACGTCTGAACAGATTCAAAGGAAACATAAAAATGAATTCTGACATCACTGAAAAGGATTCAGATTATTTGTTGATGTACTGAAGGAGGAATCAGGGTTGTAGATGGATGGAGGAGTTTGGAGATGGAGCGATGTCGGGAAGACAGGAGGAAGTTTAGACTGAGTCAGAGGTGGACAGGTGAAGTTTGAGGCGTGGTCTTTGTTCCTGAGCCAAGTTACAGGTGTGTGTCCTTTAAAAAGTGTGTGTGCAGAGACGGTAACAAGCTCCTCTCGTCTGTCCCCGTCCCTCCTGCAGGCGTCCTGGCCGGACATGACAATCGTGTGAGCTGTCTGGGTGTGACGGATGACGGCATGGCGGTGTCCACCGGGTCCTGGGATAGTTTCCTTAAGATCTGGAACTGAGCCATGCTGCACACACACACACACACACACACACACACACACACACACACACACACACTGCTCCCACCACAGTCTGCACCCTGTATTCACTGTATGTAAGATTCAACAACTACAACATTGTACTGTACATAATATATATGACTTAGGTATGAGTTTACACACACACACACACACACACACACACACACACACACACGAGACCTGAACACATGCTCACACTACCTACAGCTGATTTAAGTGCGCGCACACACACACACACACACACACACACACACACACACACACATATGATCTGTAAAATGTAAAAATGTGACCAAATCTTCAGCTGCTCAAATAAAAAAACACACACACACTTTTACCTGAAGCCTTTTAACACGTCACACACACACACACACACACACACACACACACACACACACACACACACACACACACACACCTTTACCTGAGAGACACTGCTCCTCGAGTTCAAAACAGGGGAGAAGACGTTATTGGACAATTCTGTCTTTGTTTACAATGAAGTCCAAAATGCACTTCAGACGAAGTTTTTCTCTTTGTGCTATTTTTGTCTCCGCTCACATGAAACGTATCGCAACGACGCCGCGTGAAGAAGAAGAAGAAGAAGAGAAACAGACGAGCACTGACAGACGGGACGACAGACGGACTGACACCGGCTCAGCCTCGTCTCGTCGTCTCGGACCGTCCCCTCCTCCGTCCACACACACAGCTACAGGACGTGTTTTTGTTTTTTTACACTGATCTGATTCATGTTCTCCCCTCGTGTGCCTCAGATACACTTTAAGGATTATTAATAGAGAATATTGATAAAGTTAAATTAACAAAATAAATAAAAGATCTGAGCTTCAGAAGGCGGGCGCTGAAAAAAAATCTAAGCATTATAAAGACACAAAGTTAATAAAGCAGGAGCCAGTGTTCATACTTTGACTCTGTCACTGTATTCTCTGGACTTATGATGGTATAATTGTACATAATATTAATAAATAATAGCCTCTCCTGCCACTGACTGTGCCGTCTTTTCTTTACAGCATGACACACATGATGAAATCATTCACTGATCTTTAAGAAAGTTATAACACTGCACTATGAACTGTTGCTGTTTGTCTGTGTGATAAACTGGAGGCTGGTTCATGGCGG
>NW_020853354.1:0-892 GCF_000972845.2 Larimichthys crocea
AGCTGACCACCTCCCTCCTGCCACTTACCCACAGCTGGAGTAATAGATAAAGAGGGAAAGCTGTACTCACCCCCCTCACTCCACTGGTCACATAACGCCGGGTTCTTAACAAACGCTCTGTGGGATGGAGGCAGGGCAGCGCAGACTTCCTCCACCACTCTGCTGATCAGTCTTTCAGAGGTGATGTAACTCCGCTCCCTTAAGGTGTCCACAGAGCCTGCTGTCATCCTGATCAGGTGGCCGAGTTTGGTGCAGCCAGCCTCTCTAAGGTTGACTCTCAGGCTGGCAGACAGCAGTGTTTGGGCCGTTATAAAGTTATTAAAAAACAAAGGCTCCTCAAACAGCCACCTACCTGGAGTCTCATTTTCCACACGAGCAACCCGGAAAATCTGCCATGCCTGCAAAACAGAACTGTAAAAAGACGTCAACCCGGTGAGATCTACATCTGCGGGGCGCAGGAGAAAAAGCTGTTTGTCGTAACCCAGCCTCGCAGCTCTCCTTAGCAGCAGCCGGGCTGTGTCACACCATCCAGGGCCACAGTTGTACAGCAGTCTCTGTGCAGTGTGAAGTCTGAAAGAGGCGATTTTAGACTGGATGTTAACAAGACCTTGCCCCCCTTCAGCCACAGGCAGGTAGAGGACAGCTGCCCGGACCCAGTGCTTCCCAGACCAGAAAAAATCCAGTATGGCTCTTTGTATGTCTTCCACTAGGCCTCTTGGTGGTGTTAGAGCTGTGAGTCTGTGCCAAAGAGTCGAGGCGACCAGATTATTGGCAACCAGAACTCTTCCCCTATATGACAACTGCGGTAGCAACCATTTCCATTTAGACAACCGGGCGCACACTTTCTCCTTCACTCCCTCCCAGTTCAGCTAGAAAGCCCTCAGTCCCCAAA
>NW_020853355.1:0-930 GCF_000972845.2 Larimichthys crocea
AACATTACTCCTCCTCAAGAAGAAGCCTATTTAAATATTTATTATTATCTATTTAAAAGTTGCTCTGTGTGAACATTGTTAATGATTAACAAGGTGGACCTTGCCTGTTATTCAACTGATCTATTGGAGATATGATGATCGTAAAATTCACATTGCACATTGCTTCCTTATACGACCTTCATACAGGCCATTTTTATATTTAATTTAGCAAAGGGAAAGAGAAGAAGTGTGATCCTCTTTTCTCTTGTTATACTTGATGACACTGCAGACGAAATGAAAATATCTGTGATACGCTTCATCATCCTGGGAGTCATCTCAGGTGAGTTCTTACCACTTGATAAAGCAGACAAAAGAATTTATTCACTAAAAATGTAACCATCAAATACTAATGCTCAACAGCATCACACAGCTGATGGGGATGTCCCTGTTAGCTGGAAACTTGTTAAACAGTAAAACTATTTAAATCAAAATGTAGCACAAGTGATGTAACACTTGATAAACCAGAGTTAATTATCTAGCAAAGTTCCTCCAAGTGACTTCCTCTCTTTGTTAGAGGAGAAGTAGTTAGTGTTGTATGGTGATCTAAATTTTCTAACAGGGAAGAAACTTCATATAATGGGTTGAAGAGGAATCTGTGTATCTGTGGACAGACAAAAGAAGTGCTTTTCATGGTGGAATTGTTTAATTGAATTGTCAACCTGCTGTGCAAACGCATCATATTTTGTTGGTTAGCAATAAATTCAGCATGGCTTTATTCAGAGGTTCTTTTTTGTTTATGTGTTTTGCTACTGATCAAGTCTTTCTCAGAGATTGTGATTTCAGCATATTAGTACAGTGTAATCCTTCACAGACCTGTAACTGTCTCCTCAAGGTTTAACTAAAAGGGCTATGTGTTGATAACTGGGTCAATGATTGCAGCTGTGGGAGACA
>NW_020853356.1:0-1023 GCF_000972845.2 Larimichthys crocea
TTGTGGACCAGTTTGACACCCCTGCCTTAACCCCACAACACTAACACCATCACTCAAACATGAGGACTTAGTGACTTGGACTCGAGTCGACTTGACGCTTAGTGACTTGGACTCAAGTCAACTTGACTTGACAAAAAAAATTAAATATACAGTCGTCCCTCGCTGTAACGCGGTTCACTTTTTTAGTGTAATTTTGTTATAAAAATTAGGGTTACACAGCTAGTTATATGTTTTAACCTATACTTCTTATTTATTACATGTCTTGAGGGCAGCGCCGGTCCTGGCCACAGGCGAACATTTTCTCGGGCGCCCGTGCGCCCCCATCGGTCTGTCCGACGCCCCCCTCTGCCTTGTCAACACCCCGCGCCCAGGGCGCCCGCTCCGCTAACTTAATGAGCGGATTCGAAAATTACCGAGCTTTTTTGCTTTTTCGGCCGTTCGTGCGCCCCCCACGGAGAATGCGCTCTGGGCGGCCGCCCACATTGCCCATAGCTAGGACCGGCCCTGCTTGAGGGCATTTCCCTTTATTGCTGTTTTCCTGAGACTGGCAGGTTAAGGTAAAGTTCAGGTTAATGTATGTGGTCGTCCCCAAATGGTGGAATGACCTACCAACGGCTACTAGAACAGCAACATCCCTTTCTACCTTTTAAAAAAACTTGTAAAAACCTTTCTGTTTCGAGGATGCTTCCCTGCCTACCAAAACTAACAACTACTCTGTGCTCCTTTACACCTTTCTCAGCTTATGTCCTCCTCTGTAAGTCGCTTTGGATAAAAGCGTCTGCTAAATGCAATGTAATGTAATGTAATGTATAAATAGAGGGATTTCAGAACAGAATGAGGCCCAGGGACAGGTCAGATTGGGGACATACTGGCTACTCATTAGGCGATATGTTGAAGAAAGCTGTTTAAATGCATTATATGCAAATTGACATCTTCAGGAAAATGTATAAGAACCAACTGTCAACGCTCCTCAGGGAGCCTTTTTCTCTGTAACCCCCTTTAGTGTGTTGCACTGTGAAACGC
>NW_020853357.1:0-553 GCF_000972845.2 Larimichthys crocea
GAAATGCTGAAATCAAAGGTCAATGCTGAGGTCAGGAGGGAAAAAAGTGTTCAGGAGCCTCTGATGTCTTATGCTGTATTATTTATTGACGCTTGTCCAAGGAGAATTAGAGACACTCTCAAAGTACATCAGAAGTGCCTGAGGTCGGTCTCACATTCTGCCCAACTCATGCTGGTGGACAGACTTTAAACCTCAAGATAACACCACCAAAGAGAATGTCTCTACACATGGAGGTGTTATTGTGAACATATTCTGGTCTGGAGCCACAGATGTCTGTTTATGCAGATTGCAACATCAACACCAGCTATCTATTATGTCTAGGAGGGCGGCAATAGGTCTCTCAATAGGTCACCTAAGGATAGAAAATTCCATAACAAGTATCACTATACTACTACTACTATAATACTTTATTAATAATACTTTAAAATCATATGAAATTATTGTAAAAATGTTTACAAAACATACTAGAAAGAGATTATGTTTAGTGTTCCATTTTATTTATTCTGGTTTTATTTGTACCCATGAGTGACAGTACCTCAGTCCGTAGGACCAA
>NW_020853358.1:0-1345 GCF_000972845.2 Larimichthys crocea
GCTCAGATTAGCATAATTAAGTCATTTGTTGTGGTTGGTGCTGATAAAATCATTGAATTATTCAATACCAACAATATCACAGGGCAGATAAATGTATGTGTGTGTGTGTGTGTTTGATTTGTGTATAAATGTTTGTTTGCACGTATCGTTCAGGTGTAACCGCGCACACCAACACCTCTTCTCCATCACCCACAATGCACTGTGCTTCTGGCAATAATCCGGCGGGCCTAATCAATTGCTCCTCCACCCAGCATCACAACAATCCATCACAAATACACACACACACACACATTCATTTGTTTCCACAGTGACAACATTGCAGATGTTCTAAGACCATAAGCAGATGTTAAGACTTCTAAAATGTTGATCGTCCTCATTTCAATATTCCTCCGCTGCTTTTGAAAACAAAGAAACGGTGGTCGCTTTGTGTTGCTGTGATGAACTGGCGTCAGCATCTTCTGCATGTCTGAAAGCAACCAGAAAGTTTTTTTTTTTTTTTACTGAACACTGGCAGCAAAACAAAATGGATTGTAGGGGAAGACGACGAAAGAGGAGGAGGAGGAGGAGGCGGCAGCAGAAGAGGGTGGTGGTGGTAAAAGTACTTTGAAGTACAGCAGTTATGTGCCAAGGACAATAGAAAGAGTTTGATGAGAATGCTGTAATTGTGGGGGTGCAGGGTGTTACAGTGAAAATGAAACAATGTTTGTTGAGTGAAATTACAACTCAGAGGAGGTGTGGGCTCGTGTACACGCCGTTTGGGAACATGGAATGAGATTTTAATACATTTTCATCATTTTCCTCTTTTGTTCATCGGCTTTAGGTGATGTGATTGATGCTGTTTAACTCAAAAAATGAGGCTGACTCCAGGTTTGTAATTCAGAGAATTTAAAATCAAACACCATTTCACTTTATGGTGCAAACTCCATGTTTTCTGAGCAAACAAACCTTTAATATTCAGTGGATATGACAAGAGTGATGAATGTAAATCCTGTCATTGTGTTATGAGTGCAGTGAATCAATTTTTATAAAACCCAAACTGTCCAAAGCAAACAAAGCCATGTTTGAGGAGGCATTAACACCAACAAGGTGTGCAACAGTTTGAGCTGGGAGGAATATTATCATCTGTTTATCCTGCATGTAGTGAAGGACAGTTGATATGCTAATATCAAACTTGCACAGCTGTTAAATTCTGTTCCCTGAAGTGAATTTGTTCTTCGTCTTCAGGATACAAAGTTTTATATCGAGCATAATTTAGCCAAAAGTCAAAGATCTCCGTGTGCACATGGGACAGGAGACAAAGTTTTGTTCTTGTCTGACAGATGCAACAGTGTTTTATTTATATTGT
>NW_020853359.1:0-562 GCF_000972845.2 Larimichthys crocea
GTTTAATATTAGTTTTCATGGACAGTTTATTCTGTAATCACAGTATGAACAGTTTAGTATGGTCTGCAATGATCTGACATTTTAATATACAATTTTGTAATAATACATTTTGGCAGCTATTAATTATTTGATGCGTACCTCTACATTTTCAGCTCTTCTTCCACCTAAACTGACAGTGAATCCACCGGTGATCAATGAGACAGACTCAGTCACACTGAACTGTCAGACTCCATCATCTGTTTCTGTGTCTCAGTGTTATTTTCGCTTTGTTAGAGGAGAACGTGGTCAGAGCTTCCCTTGTCTGCAGACACTGACAGGAACTGAGCTGTTGAAGATGTCACATCAGAGTTCACCTGCTGTGGTTAACGTGACATGCTTTTACCTTAAAGCATCTCTATCTCCTGAGAGTGACGTGTTCTTCATCACCATTCAAAGTGAATGAACACTGCTGCTATGGACTTTATTCATCATTATTATTATTTTAAATAAATGCCAATTCAAGTTACTGAATCCAACATGTGTTCAAATTTACAGTATCTACTCCACCTAAACTGACAGTGAA
>NW_020853360.1:0-917 GCF_000972845.2 Larimichthys crocea
TCTGTGATTAATGTCTGTCTGTCTCTCTCTGTGTCTCTCTCTGTCTCTCTCTCTGTCTCTCTCTCTGTCTTTGTCTCTCTCTCTTGCTCTCTGTCTATCTGTGTCTCTCTCTTCCTGTCGCTCTCTGTCTTTCTCTCTGTCTCTTTGCCTGTCTCTCTCTCTCTCTTCCTATCTCTGTCTGTCTGTCTCTCTTCCTATCTCTGTCTCTTTCTGTCTCTTTGCCTGTCTATCTGTCTCTCTGTCTTTGTCTCTCTAACTGTCTCTCTTCCTATCTCTGTCTCTCTCTCTGTCTTTGTCTCTATCTGTCTCTCTCTTCCTGTCGCTCTCTGTCTTTCTCTCTGTCTCTTTGCCTGTCTCTCTCTCTGTCTCTCTCTCTTGCTCTCTGTCTTTTTGTGTCTCTCTCTTCCCGTCTCTCCCTTCCTGTCTCTCTGTCTCTCTCTCTTGCTCTCTGTCTTTCTGTGTCTCTCTCCTCCCGTCTCTCCCTTCCTGTCTCTCTGTCTCTCACTTGCTCTCTGTCTTTCTGTGTCTCTCTCTTCCTGTCTCTCTGTCTCTCTCTCTTGCTCTCTGTCTTTCTGTGTCTCTCTCCTCCCGTCTCTCCCTTCCTGTCTCTCTGTCTCTCACTTGCTCTCTGTCTTTCTGTGTCTCTCTCTCTCTATCCCTCTCTCTCTCTCTTGCTCTCTGTCTTTCTGTGTCTCTCTCTTCCTGTCGCTCTCTGTCTTTCTCTCTGTCTCTTTGCCTGTCTCTCTCTGTCTTTGTCTTTCTGTCTGTCTGTCTGTCTCTCTCTCTCTCTCTCTCTTCCTATCTGTCTGTCTGTCTCTCTTCCTATCTCTGTCTCTCTCTCTGTCTCTTTGCCTGTCTTTCTATCTGTCTCTCCTTTCCTGTCTCACTCTTCCTGTCTCTCTCTCTTGCTCTCTGTC
>NW_020853361.1:0-6732 GCF_000972845.2 Larimichthys crocea
AGATATCGAAATGTTCAGGATGTGTGGGATTTTTTTGCTTTCTGAGTTCGCTGAAGTAGTAGACAAACATACCTACTGTAAATGGAAACCAATTGAAAAGGCACCCTCTCTGGATAAGTTTAGAACTTACACACTAAGTTCAGAGAATAAGGCTTGGACTTGGTCAGACCAGGGAAAACCCTGGCTGGGAAACACACTATCTAATAAATACCTCCAAGACCTTGACCTGCAATGCAAAATTTAATTATTATAAAGAATGTCCCTCGAATAATTTAAAAAATCCTGGAACAGTATACAAGCTGTAATATACACTACAGATAAATGTCATATTAATCAAATAAAAGATGGCAATATAGTAATTCATAACTCTGTTGCATGACTGCTCCGTCAGCATTCTTTTTCTTGTCTGTCTACTTAGATTTAATATGTTTCTATCTTCTTCCTATACTGACAGTTTCAATTTCAACATTTCATTTTGTCCAAAGGGTTCCACCATCTTGAAGTAGCATGAATGGACAAAGCCACAACTCAAGCTTTTCCATATTCCCATGGTATTCATTATGTGTGTGTTCTCACTTTTCTCCTACACATATTATACCTTAAATATA
Organism: Larimichthys crocea; assembly: GCF_000972845.2. NCBI lineage: Eukaryota > Metazoa > Chordata > Actinopteri > Sciaenidae > Larimichthys > Larimichthys crocea. The sequence goes on from NW_020853361.1 coordinate 609, forward strand.
GCAAAAATGGCCTTGGTATGAAAATGGCATGAAGAAATGTTTTGCACCACAGGGCCTCATTTCCATAGTATTTTAAATGCTTTATTTTTCCCTTCCGCCTTAGGAGAAACACAACGACAGGAATGGATTATGTATTCTTGTATTCTGCCTAATAACACCTACTCAACATGCACACACATACACACAATATGTATGATACATAACTCCCCCACCCCCTTTTTTTTAAAGTTCTTCTATAGTGGAAGATAGGCCAGGTTGGAGGGAAGAAGAAAAAAAAAAAAGCAGAAATACATTAGAAAGATAAGGACAAAGAGTCAAGTGGTGAAGGTACGATAGAGAGGAGTGATGGTTGGAAGAAAGGCAATATAGGCTGCAGGTAACTTTCTGTAGGAGGTTCACACACAAGCAGCTGAACACGGTACCGCATACATCCTCTTTGCTGTATGCAGTCCTTATCTGAGGATGAACTAAGTGACTACTGTAAAGTACTCACATAGATAGTACTTGATGCTCTATTAGCAGTAGGTAGAAGAGTTACTTTTATCTTTTGAGGTTGTCTGCCAGCAAAATATTTCATTTTTGATGTAAACAGAGTCACCATGTGTTCATTTATAAATGTTAATGTGTGTTCATGCTCTGCCTTAACATTTAAGCTAATGTGCACTAAAGTAAGTGTATAATACATTTGTGTCTGACAGACACATTCAAACAGATCTTATTGTTCCTTTTGTGAGTGTGTCATAAACACACATTTCAGCTGTGAGTGATTCCACAAGGTCAGATGGCATTTTCACCCTACAGCAACATGATAAATTTAAATGGTCGTACCTCAGTGATCATGACATTTTCCTTGTATGAAGCCCTTATACTCCCCAAAAGGATTTAGACAACCTACACAAATCATGGCTACTATCAGCCAGTGTGCAATGCAAGGTGCAGGTGTTGTGTTACTCGTGCCTGGGCAATGTGACACTGTGACACAATGAGTGCTTTCTGCTACCACTTTGGTACATTTTACCGTAAATGCTTGTGTTTCATGTCAGTGACAAAACCTTTTTTTCTTTCTAATTTTCTTTCCTTCTTGTTCTACCTGTCCTCTTCTCTCCTCTGCACAGCACACTGACAATATACGGTATTAGCCAGGAAGACGAGGCTATCTACCAGTGTATCGCTGAAAACAGCGCCGGCTCCACACAGGCAAGTGCCCGCCTCACAGTGCTCTGGGCTGATGGACTGCCTGGTGTGCCCACCCACGTGCAGGCTGAAGCCCTCTCACCCACCACCATCCAGGTGTCCTGGAAGGAGCCAGATCAGAACACTCAGGACATCATTGGCTATGTGCTCCACATCCGCAGGACTTCAGGTGAGGCTGCATGGAAGAGCAAAATAACAATGTCCAATAGATTAAAAAAAAAAAGTGACAATAAAATAAATTTAGTCAAAGGACAGATGAGATGTGGGTTAATGGAAGCGAGAAGAAGAAACTCATGTAATTACGCCAGAATGAATGATCTGTGACATGTGAGAAGCCAGAAGACCTTTTTATTGAAAATTCAATACAGCTTTGAGCTAGTGCTGCAGGAAATTAAATGTTTGTGCTGAGTGATCTGTAATTATATTCACATGACTAAAAACTAAAGGAGACGAGGGAGCATTTATGTGAATAAACTTGAGTGTTCATGTAAATACGCTTTAAGTGTTTAATATAGACGTGACTGTCGTCACTCGTTTCACACACATTCATTTGCGAGCTGTGCCTACATGCAGATCTCTAAAGATGCCAGTGTCTCGTGTCGCAAGTGATTGTCACTTTCTTCCGTTGAATGTGACAAAATGAACATAGTTTGCAGGTTACAAATCTAGTGAAGAAATGTGCCTGACAGCCCATCAAGCCTATCAACAGCCTCCATATGGAAACTGTGATAAATGCTCCATTTTTAGTGTTTCAAACAGCTAAAAGTGTGTTCAGTGCTACAGTAAACTTCACCACACTCCACTGTAAAGATAGTGTCACAAGGATTATGTATTTTTTGTACTGGGATTCTGTGTGGACTGTTGGGATGATGCTCCCTGTGTGTATGTGTGTGTTTGTGTGTGTGTTCATACATGCACACTTGGATTCTTGTTTACATGCATGCAGTGTGTTTGTTTACAGCTTTGGGCAAGTGTATGTGTGTTTGTGTGTATGTGCGTAGTGAAAGTCTCATAGCGCCAGCTGCTGTTCTCCTCTATAGTTCTGTCGGATGGATAATTAAGGGCCCTAGGGGCCAACCAATAGGATCTGCAATAATTACCGTTTCCAAGATGGCCCAATGGATTGAGGGCTGGAGGTAGATAGTGGTTATGGTTGGTTGTCTCTGAATTAAGAGCAATAAAATGCTTTAACACATCCTTTATAACTCCCCCCTTTTACCCCCTCTATCTTTTCACTCCTCCCCTGCAATTCACCCAACTATTGTCATTCGCTCCCAGGGCCAAACTAGATTAGCTATTACCTAACAGAGCTGCTCTGATAAAACCAGCGAATTGGGCAATAACCATAAAATGAAGACAGAAACCGATTGTATTTATTGTGTCCTCTCTGATCTTATTTTCCATCACTTTAATGGCCGCTCCTCCTCCCATCCGCTTTTTTTTTATTTATTATTTTTTTTATTTCTGTCCTCTTTCCTTCTCTCACACTTTTCTACCCTCACAACCTCTTTCTTCAGACCCAGTGGAGATGGAGTACGAGGAGGCCGTCAGTAAGGTCACACTGCAGCAGATCATCAGGGACCTGGAGCCCTCCACCAGTTACACCTTCTACGTTAAAGCCTACACATCCCATGGGGCCAGCAAACCTTCAGATAGTGCCACCGAGAGCACTCATGGGGAGGGTGAGCAGAGCACACACACACACTCACATGGTTATCCACAAAGCATAATTTTTTACCAATAATAAACACGCATGGAGATTTGCAAAAGAGCTGTTTTGATCGCTCACCGTGAAAACTTCAGGCTAAATAACAGAACATTCGTAAGAGGTGGATAAGCTGTGATCAGTTACCGTGTCTTTATTGCTTTAATGAATTTAAACATGATTAAGCCTGCTTCTGGTCTCTCTGAACAAGACTGCGCACTGGGTGTCATAATTCACACTCCATAGATACAAAAGCTCTTCTGTTACGTGTTAGGTGCTGCAATGTAAACCACATTGGCTGACAACCTGTGTTGTGTTGCAGTGCCCGCGCCTCCGTCCCTCTACACCAAGGTGTTGAACAGCAGTGTTATACAAGCAACGTGGGAACCTTCCTCCAAGATGGGCCAACATCAAGGCTTCAGGCTGTATTACAGGAGAGCCCACACACCTCAGTTCACTGGTCCCCTCACCTTCCCTCGCAATGTCACCCAGTACAACATCACACAGCTAGGTGAGACATGTTTCCAAGGACTACAACAGATTGGGTCATGAGCTCTTGCATAACTGTGATGTTCCTTAAAGAAACCACATTTGATACTGTTATCTGGACTCGTAAACAAGCATCTCAGACTTCCTCCTTGGGACTCTGCTTGAACTTCAGAGAAGGAGTTGAGTTATTTAAGCTTCCTACTCAATAGGTGACTTTCCTTTCCTCCAGTTAAGTTAACAAAATGTATTCTAAGAGCTAAAAGAAAGACCAAATACTAATGTGTCACTGTGATAAATTGTGTCCAGTTAAGATTAATATACCCCTCTGAAATACTGGCTCGTATTTCGTACTCGTATTCATACTGGTATTTGTTTCTTGTTTTTGTCTTCCTTCGTTATCTGAACATCTCTTTCTGTCTTTTCGTTTTGTCTAGATCTTGCACTGGTTTATGAGATAAAGCTGCTTGCATACAACCAACACGGAGACGGCAACTCCACCGTGAGATTTGTTTCGCTTCGGGAGGCGGTGGAGAAATCTGGTGATTATCTGATATAACCGAACACAGCCGTGACGCTGTCTGACATCTCATCCAAGTTTAATGCATCTCACTGAGTCACACACGTTATCCTTTCTCTGGAGTTAAGTCAACTTGCTACACATACACACCCACCCGACATATCCCGCTCTTTGACTATGTATTGTACCTCCTCAGTGTTGGATGCCCCATGCGACTGTGTGAAAGATGAACAGAGCAAAACATCCACTACAGGCATCATAATCGGTATTCACATTGGAGTCACCTGTATTATCTTCTGTGTGCTCTTCCTCGCCTTCAGCTACCGCGGCAGGTCAGTACAAACAATGTAAATCCTTAACAGCAACAAATGGAACCCTGGAAATAACCAACTCAATAATTGTTGTCGAGGTAAATGTTGGTCTATACTGACAAGTGTTTTATGTGGGGGTGTTCATGTAATTCTCAGGTTAATGATGTGTAAGACGGTTCAGGCCACCCCCCAGGCAGGGCACAGCGCGGGACTGGAATCCTCATCCTCTTCCCAGGGAGCCTCTGGTCTAAACGGAGCGAGCAGGAGAGAGATGGAGGTCAATGGCACCACAGCGGTGAAGAAAGTAGCCGACAGCAACGAGCTTGAGAGACTTTTCACTCATCCCAACATACAAGATACATGCATGGTGAGTGTGACAGACAGAACACAATATGGTTAAAGATATTTTAAATGTGGTTTATTAGAATTTTAGCATCGATTCTGAAAGTGGAAGGAAAATTTAAATCCAAATTGATGTGCAAAAATAAACAGGCTGTATTGAAATGTAGTTTACCTTTCAAAATTAATTTCACTTATTTCTCACTCAGGCTCAGTCACTCCAATTCATTTAGAATAAGCATAGAAAGAAATTCTAGTCACTTTTTCTGCCTTTCTCTGAAGTTTTTCCTAAACTTTTGTGTCTCTTTGGTTAAGGATGACTGTATCTTCCACCACAATTCAAAGCAAGTTGAAATTATTATTATCACTAAAACAATGAGGCAAATCAATAAAAAGCCTCTTATTCCCAACAAAACATTACAGTTACATAATAAAACATTGTAAAAGGTGTTCTACAGACAGTAAAGGCGTAGGCTGAAGCTGCAGCTGTTTATGCCTACCTTTAATGCTTCAATGTGATGAAAGCTCAACAAAACTGAGGTAGAGCGGTGAGGGAATTTAGAAAATAAACAAAACTGTCCTAAAACCTATTCTCACATGAATTTTCTTCAGAAATGGTGTTTATGTAATTATTATTGTACGCATGTGTTTTCAGTCCGATTCCTACGCGCTGAACGACACCCAGCTGTCTACGATACCGCTGGACGAGTTCGGCGTGGAGCGAGAGACGCAGTTCCAGGAGCCTCCTGCGGCAGGAGCGGGTCGGCAGGACCAAGGCTAACCACGTATGAAGGCCAATTCACACGACGCTGTCCACAGCGTCCACTTAGACTCTACTCTCACTCAGGTTGACAAGTGTTTCCTTTCAAAGTAGTTTCTCTTTTTGTGCAAAGATTTTTTTTATTGGTAAGTTAAGAAGATATCTAGATATCGGTATGTGGCCTGGGGTTTGGGAGAACTCTCTTCTGATGGACGGCTGTTTCTAGCCTGGCAGGCCAACTAAATGTTCTTTATTTGTACAATTTGGTCTTTTGTTAATTTTCTGGTGTAGGGCAGCACACAGAATAGAGGCCCTAGAATGTCCTTGTTATACAATGATGATTTTATTTTTAAGTTTATAAATATATATATATATATACATATAGTATATCTTTAGCACCTACATGTCAAAGTAGTTATAAGTTATTGGTCTTATATCTACTTTTCTGTGGATGTCAAAGACTCCTCCTGTCTGCTCTCATCTACCAATGATTCCACCTTCTTGCTCACAGAAGACCTCAAGCCTTCGTCCAGGGATTCGATATATTCTGTCTCAGGACTTTGTTTCAGTGATATCAACATTTTTTTGGAGTTCTCGGCCTTCATACAGGTACTAGGCTTGGCTGTGTGAACCTTACGATTCAACAAAAACCTACCTCAGCCGGAATGAATGTGTTGCGGGAAGCTTTTAGGGACTTTACCTTCCCCTGTGATCACAATTACTTTACATGCGGAGGAACTGCTTGGTTTGATAATTACACGATCAGGTGCCGCACTACCTCAGATGTCAAGAATCGTGTCTCTCTCTTG
>NW_020853362.1:0-671 GCF_000972845.2 Larimichthys crocea
ACAGTTTGACTATTTTAACCTCAGGATGTTTTGTCAGTGTAGGTGACTGTTATATTATAAAATGAACTGTGGTGTTCCCCAAGGCTCCGTTTTAGGACCTCCTCTTTTTAACCTCTATGCTGCCGCTTGGGGACGTCCTCAGGAGACACGGCATTCATTTCCATCGCTGTGCTGATGACACACAGCTTTACATCGTCTCCTGATGACGATCCTCCTATAACTGTATTTTAGACGTAAAACTATGGAAGGCAGAGAATTGTTTTACAGCTCAACCAGGACGAAAGTTTGAATTATCGGTAGAGACATTAATGCAGCTTTTATTACTGGTAACGCTCGACTTTCTGGTCTACCTGACAGTTATTACAAAGTTCAGCTGCTCGTGTGTTGACGAAGACCAGAAAGAGAGCACACATTAGAACCGATTCAGAGATTCTTTTACTGGTTTATAATCTCTTAATGGTCTCAGTCCAGCCTGTTTATCTGACTTATGAACCTCGAGGGCCCTCAGGTCCCCGGTGAGGCGTCATGTTCTCACTGTGGAACGACCTGAAGACCTGAGAATGTTTTTAAGACTTTTCTTTTTAATTTGGCTTTAAAATATTTTTCTACTCATGCATTTAACTGTTTGATATTTATTTGTCTATTACTATTAATACTTTTTATTTATTTTT
>NW_020853363.1:0-777 GCF_000972845.2 Larimichthys crocea
TAAGTGAAATTAAAGTGTGAAGTCATACAGGTGTTTTAAATGTCGTTCTTCATCTCTGTCTTCTTCTTCGAGGAAGTTCGGAGGAAAGTCGCTCGCAGGTGCTAGCTTACACACAAAGTCACGATATGTCGCGTGTCGTGGGCCTCGTATTCAGTCCACATCTCTGACGACAAACACGATGTCGACGATATTTGCGTTTAAACTGCCGACAGTAAAATGTGTAATATCAGGAAAAGATTTTTACCTAAGCCATTTCCTTATTGACACCGCAATGCATTCTGGGTAATGGTGTTTCACTTGTCAGTGCGTGAGCCAGCTGCACACTCACAGTCAGCGTCTTGTCATCGTCATTTTGACATGAAATAGTAGTTAACACAGGTGTTACTAATAAAACTAACTAAGGTTCCGTTCCATTCTGCAGGGTGAGTCAGGGTGAAAAGTCTTTGCTGAAGGAGTGTCCAAATTTCTTATAAAGAGGGCCAGATTTGACAATGTGAAGATGCCCGGGGCCAATACTAACATTACTTATACAAATGCAAATACATATCTGTAATTATTTTGTTTTCATTGTCAGAATTATGTTTAATGGCAATGTCACCAAATCTAAGCCAATCAGGTGTGAACAAACCAGTTCTTCCTTTCTTTCACGTCTGGAGTCACAAAGAATAAATTGTATGGAATATGTTAAACGTGCATAAAGTTGATACAAATCTGAACCTCATGTTCATTCTAAACATGACTTTTTATGAGTAATGCAAAATCTGTTAACATTTAAGT
>NW_020853364.1:0-870 GCF_000972845.2 Larimichthys crocea
AACACTTTTATATCCATCCATCCATCCATTATCTGTAACCACTTATCCTTATCAGGGTCACGGTGGGGCTGGAGCCTATTCCAGCTGATTTTGGGCAAGAGACGAGATACACCGTGGACACAAAGTCACCAGCTCATAACGGGGCACATAGAGACCAACAACTATTCACACGGACATTCACACCTACGGCAATTTTCGAGTCACAAATGAACCTATTAAGTGCATATTTTTGGACTGTGGGAGGAAGCTGGAGTAGTGAGGGGAGTGACAGTTGTTATTTTGTTGTGTTGTCATTGCTCAAATTAATGAATTTATAGATTTTACAGATGTTCTATGAAATAGTTCTACATTTAAAAAGTTTGTATGTTACTGTTTTTGGCCTTTTATGCATGGTTTGTCAACTCTTTCACCAAGTTTTGTTTCTAAAAAGCTACAATGAAATATGTTTTATTGCTAACAAATTAACCAGAAGCTGTGTCATAACTAACATTCTCACTACATGAAATTTCAAAGCGTTTCATTCATTTTTGGAGCCATATTTAGAGAAAATGCAAACCGAACTGGCAACTTTCCAATTAAATGTGTCAATGTTTTTACTCCTGAAAAAAGAGTCTTCATCTTAGAAAACTTAAAGTTGAATTAGTGGATGTAAAGACAAAAGTGCTCATAGGAAAGACATGGTTTGAAAATGTATTACATTTGAGTACTATAAATATTTACCCTAATTTGTCTGCAACAGAGTTGACTGATTTAACTGTAAGTACGATGCTTTTTAGATTAAATATTTTAAATCTTACATGTTTAAGCTTGGCAAATGCTGGAAACTTGAAGTATTCTGGGAAAGAAAAAAAAAAATATATATATTTTTCT
>NW_020853365.1:0-543 GCF_000972845.2 Larimichthys crocea
AAATGTTGTTATAGGGTACATTCAAAAAACCCAAGAGACAATAACTGCAGCATGATCTTACTGTATCTTCCTCAGGGCCTTTAACTGGTCTTCTCTAAAGTTAAATCAAAGCAGGGTGCAATGATAATTAAAATAGAAATGGTTAAATATAACATGGATATCTAAAAAAAAAACACATCCCAGTCTTAACCCAGACACTGATGCCAAATCAGTGCCATGAAAATAAAGACATAAGCTAGTCAGGGAACATGTTTATGTGAAGGTTGTCCCTCTGTACAATGCACAGTTGGACCAGTTCCATTTCAAAATGAGACTCCAGCCAAATATGGAACAGCGTCCAACTGTGCTGCTTGGCAGTCTGCTGAGTGTTGCTGCATGTCGGCGGTATTAGCATGTCAAGGGTTGTCTGCATGCAAGCAGGAGTCACTGCTCTCTGCTCAGCCCTGCCCCGCTCTGCACTGCTCTCATCTCATAATCAATGACCTTTCTGTTTAAGGTGATGAATGAGGCAGAAATGCAGTGTAAGCATGCTTGTCGTCCATA
>NW_020853366.1:0-752 GCF_000972845.2 Larimichthys crocea
ACACACACACACACACACAGTTATATGGGAAGCCGAAAGATGTTTTTGAATTTCATGTAAACTGTCGAGTCACTTCTTTTCCTTTGTTAGCTCGACTCTCCGATGACTCAGCAGGATTTCTCCCCCCTGCAGAGAAGTGGCTCCATAATCCAACATAGCTCCGCTAATTAGATCCTTACTTTCCTCCTCCGTATGAATAATGAAGTAGAGATGAGCACAACGAAAGAAAGAAAGAGTGGAAGGAGGTGTAATCGATTACTTTGAACGGAGTCAGCTCACAGGAAGTGGACACAGGCTGAGTAGGATGGATTTTGATGAGGGTGGTGGATGAATATTAAGGTGCGGGCTGCAGGTCGTGGCCATGAATATGAAATGGCTCCGTTTAGATGAATCCATAGACTAAACGGATTCAGAGAGCACAGAGGAAGGAGCTCTGTCCTCCAGGCAGCAGAGATTATTTAAAGAACAAGAAATCTGTGGGAGGACTGTCTCTGCATGGTCGAGTCTGAACTTCGTGTAGATGCAGAGATGAACTGTGCTGATGTTCCTGAGCCCATGTAGTAATATCCTCTATACAGTCATGTGGGTTTTTAATGCAGCGTGGGCTGCCTGCGGGGTCGGAGGTCACGGACACTCAGTGTCGATTTCTCTGATTCTGAATCTTTGAATGAGATTCTGGATTGTAGACGGTGAAATCCAGAAACTCATTCAGACTGTGAGTCCACAGACGCTCAGATAACATGATCTGTTAG
>NW_020853367.1:0-1226 GCF_000972845.2 Larimichthys crocea
TAGTTGGAGCTTTCATACTTTGTGAGGCTCATTGTGCCTTGTTGAATAAACAAACACTGCAAGCTGAAAACTTTGTGTTCTCATGTCATTATGTGTCACAGTTACCCTTTTAATTATGATGAAAGAGAGACTTTATATATTTATTTGGTCTTTTAATTCAAGTGATAGAAAGAAGAAGAATTATTTCTCTATAGTCAACTGAACCTTTCTTAATTGACAAATATGAACATGAAACATATTGTTTTACATAAATGTGTCAGAGTGCTGTCAAGGGGTGTCAGAAGTCAAGACCTGACAACAAACTGAGGAGAACACCATGAAATGAGGTTGTTAAAAGGCAGCGCACCATGATGAGCCAGATGATGGTGCACCAAGTGTTGCAGCTGACCAGCAGGGGGCCAAAGCAGCCAGAAACCATAATGAGCTCGAGGAGTTGACCAATCTGGTGAAGTCTCTGGTCATCACTTAAGCATCCAGAGATGAAAAATGGATGGAAAAAGAGTCAACACTCCAAGAACAGAGATGGAGAAGTATGCAGCACCAGTTTACACAGATCTAAGCATAAATAAGAGAACTGAGTGATTAATATAAGAGCATAATTTGAGGATGATGATGGCATCAATGAGGAAGACCCTGTGCTGAGGGCCAGTCAAACAGCCAGCAGGGTGAACTACCACCACAGAGAGCACCACATGTTTACAGGGACCCCAAGTTGATCCTGATGGTGACACTGAACATAACCTTACAACATTTGAAAAAAATGGCCACTGTCTATTGTTGGCCAAAAGAAGAGTGGACTACCCACCTCATTCCTCTGCTCACAGTTAAAGCACACTGTGCATAAGTTCTCATGGACTTTGCAGATTCTGAAGATGTTGACAAAGTCAAAGAATGAATTCTGGCTGAATATGAAATCACAGCAGACACACCTACAGAAGACAGTTCTGTTCATTGGACGTCAATCAGGTTGCAATTGCACGTGAACTGTATGTGTGTCTGAAGCACCTGTTTAACTGATAGGTCAGACCAAAAACCTCCACAGTGACAGACATTTGTGACTTGCTGATTCTAGAGCAGTTTTTGAGGATGGCGAGCCCAGAGCTGGAGGTCTGGAATCCGTGAAATGGACTGGTAGACGGCAGAAGGAGCTTACCTATTTGCATTGGTGATCATGTCAGCCAGAACTGGGAGAAGAAGAGAAACCTTTGACCACTCAGGCAACTGAC
>NW_020853368.1:0-771 GCF_000972845.2 Larimichthys crocea
CCTTATTATAAAGTGTTTCTGGGTCAGTACAAGGTTGATATTGATCCTCTCGTCTTGATGTATTTTTCCAAAATGTCAAGATACATCTAGATGGTTACGAGCCAGATCTGTTATTTTCTTGCATTTAAGTGTCAATGAGAAGGTCACTTAAATCTGTTTGTTTAGAAGTGATATTTTTGATGTTTGAGCTTCAAAAGTTGCAGAGTTCTTCTTGTTCTTCTCCATGATTATAAAGTGACTGTCGTCCATGTTAGAGCGAGGATCCAAACATCAGAGTAACCTGTCTCTGTGCTGGATTTCATCCATAATCTCAGATTGAATCTCACATGTGTTCGCCTCCTCCTGCTCTCTGCCAGCTTCGCCTCTCTGAGCCGAGCAGCCTCTCGCTCTCATTTCCTGCACGATGCGCTGAGCCTCCTCCATCATTCTGGCTTTGGTGTCATCGGGGAGGGTCACAGACTCTGAAGGTTTCACCTCAGCTCGCCCTGTTATCAAATCTGACAAACACACACTGCTGTCATACGTGAATTATCTACTTTTTAATATCATTTTCATTCTGTTGATGCAGCATTTCTTAAATTTTAAGGAAACTATGTCATGATATGCTCTTGTTTGACTGATGTACCGTGTATTTCTCTGAGAAGAGCTTCAGCTGCAGAGAGAAGATCCTCTGCCTTCAGCTTTGTTCCATTAGCATCCTGAAAGACGTTCTCCAGATATGAAACACCGTCACGTGTCTGCAAAGTTCAAAGTTGAAAAAAAAAAAAAAAA
>NW_020853369.1:0-564 GCF_000972845.2 Larimichthys crocea
CCAAGGAGGGAAAGATGTATTCACAATCATCATCCCATTGGTCAGATAGAGTGTGGTTTTCAGCGAACGTTCTGATGCCCCCTGGCAGGGCAGCACAGACCTCTTCCACCAGCCTGAGCAGCACTCTGGTGGACCGGATGCAGAGTTTTCCTGCGAGATGAGGGACTGACGTCTTCAGGAGATGACCCAGTTTTACTATTCCAGCCTCTCTCAGTCTGACTCTCAGGCTGGCAGATGACAGGACCTGGGAGGAGATGATGCTGTTTCCAAGGAGTGGCTCTTCAAAGACCCACATCCCTGGTGTGGTCCCAGTCTTTCGCTTGGATGTTAGAATCTGCCAGGCCTGTAGCACTGAGCGGTAGAAAGATGAGAGTCCTGTTATATCCACCGATTGAGGCTGGACTAAAAACAGCTGTTTGTCATATCCGAGTCGTCCAGCTTTCCTGAGTACGAGACATGCTGTGTCTGTCCATGGCAGACCAAGGCTAAGGCTGTACAACAGCCTCTGTGCGGTCTGCAGTCGGAAAGATGTGATCCGGGCCTTTATGTCCACCAGTCCCTGTC
>NW_020853370.1:0-616 GCF_000972845.2 Larimichthys crocea
GTCTTGCTTTATCCCTCCTCCTCTCACTCTCCTTTCCTTCCACTTTCACTTTTCTGAGCGCCCTTATTTCCCTCCATCCTTAACTCCTTCCCTCCCATGACTCAATCTGTTCCCCTCTTCCACATTTTTCCATCCATCCTTCCTTCTTCTTCGACCCAGGTAGACAGTGGAAAGGGTTAATCGGAAGGTTACTGAACTCTATAAATTGATGTGTCTTTTCAATGTCACCATTCTGATGGGTCCAACAAAGTAGTCTGCAAGAGGGTAGTAATCTGCGAGTTCACCAAGCTCAAGCAAAACAGTTTCTCTGGCAGGACATGCACACAGCTCAAAGGCTCTGAAATGTTCCCTGTACCACCCAGAAAGCTTTTTCAGCATGAAACATAGTCTCTCATGTATGACGCAAATCTGCAGAATCTCTCCAAAGTCAGGCAGTCCACTTGTAGACCCATGAGCAACTATCATTCCTTTTCTGAAGTTTACACCTTTGCTTGACACACACTTAGTAAGGTGAACTTCAGTTGTACCAGGAAACTTCTGTTCAATAGTCTGAGCCATTTCCTGTTTTAAAACATTACAGTCCTTACATTGCCACATCTCCTCACCTAAATATCTT
>NW_020853371.1:0-1676 GCF_000972845.2 Larimichthys crocea
TAAATGTGACAAAATGTTGCGTGATGTTATTTTTCCAGCGAAGACCTAGGTAAACGCGAAACCGCCACAATGGTGTCTGCGTCCTGAATTCGAGGAGAATGTACAAAAATGCGTTCGGGGGAAGAAAAGTTTGTGTGGTGACGCTGGTCTTAGGGCTTAAAAACATTGCTTACTAATGTAAAAAAGATAAGCCGATTTGTGTGTAGTTAGAATGGTTCTCGTTAGTGGCACCTAACGGCTTGTTTTAATGGCGCTCGTGGCATTGTATTCAAGTGTAATGTGACGTTTAGATCTTGTAACAACATGACAATGACAACGGTTAAGAGGTGCGCTCACCTGTGCCGCAAACCCATGGAGTTGAATCCTGAATCCTTCCAAAAGGCTGATAATTTCCCCTCATTGTTCCTCTTTAACTGGAATTTAGCAACGGTGCTCTCTTCCCCGCCTTCCCCCCTTCCCGCCCGGCCCTTGTTCTGTCCGTGCCTCTCCCCCGCCTGTTTGCCCTTCGCCCTTCCCCCCCCCGTCCCGCCCGCGCCAGGCTGATCCTCACCGGTGTTATTGTTTGGGTTCCGCCGTTCGTTCGGTGCCTAGCTTCCGCTAAAAACAATGTTTAAAAAACTGCACATTTAGAACAATATTTCTGAACTTAGAGATATTTTAAATATTTCAATCCAAATGTTAAATGTAAAAAGCAAAATGCTAAATCTAAATGTTAATCATAAATGTTAAATATAAATTTTAAATATAAATGTTGAATCTAAATGTTTCGGGTGAAACTAAATCACCCGAAACATTTAGATTTTACATTTAACATTTGGATTTAAATATTTAAAATATCTCTAAGTTCACAAATATTGTTCTAAATGTGCAAAAAAGTGACTCTCAAAAATTCAAACCAGTTTTTTAAACATTGTTTTTAGCTAAATGTGACAAAATGTTGCTGTTGTTTTCAGAGCGAGACGCTTTACAAACGGCACCCAATAAAACACAATGCGCGTTCATACTGTTAAAAAAAGCATTTAAAAATACACTGGGGAAAATCCACGAAATACTCATAGTGAGGGATAACTGTACTACAATAACCAATAACCACATTAAGCCTCAATATTAGCAGTAACATGCTAACTTCGATTATGTTTCCCCCCACACAAGTATACAAAACATGTAATACAATAACCAATAACCACATTAAGCCTCAATATTAACACTAGCATACCACACACTTTTCTCAGACAGCCATTAACATGTTCTCACATTTCTGTCTTATTTAAAGGGGCTGGCATGGTTGTCTTCAAGTGTTAATGTGACTGTTTAGGATCTTGTAAACATGACAATGACAACGTTAATGAGGTGCGCTCACCTGGCCGAAACCATGGAGTGAATTCCTGCATCTCACAAAAGCAGATGATAATCCACCCCTACTTGTTCCTCTTTAAATGGAGATTAGCACCGGCCGAATGTTTGCATAAATGCCAAAACATGCACACAAGGATGCTAACTCACGCTAATTGTTGGTCCGGTTAGGCCTGTTACCCCTCACTACATATACCAAATGCGTTTGGCTAAGCCAGATTTACATTAATGGTTCTTACTAATACAGTATTTTGACTTTTTACAATATTTTATTATTACTTATTACCTTATTACATCTGCAAACCTTTGAACTTTGAGCGTGT
>NW_020853372.1:0-532 GCF_000972845.2 Larimichthys crocea
CTCTGTCCCTGGGTATCGAGACCGCCGGAGGTGTCATGACCGTCCTGATCAAACGTAACACCACCATTCCCACCAAGCAGACCCAGACCTTCACTACCTACTCCGACAACCAGCCTGGTGTGCTCATCCAGGTGAGGACCCTGGTGGATGGGATTAAAAATTTTAGTTCTAGCAGATGTTACATTGATGTGACATCACATTCTATGTATAACCAACAGGTCTACGAGGGTGAGCGTGCTATGACAAAGGACAACAACCTACTGGGCAAGTTTGAGCTGACAGGCATCCCTCCTGCTCCTCGTGGTGTTCCCCAGATCGAGGTGACATTTGATATTGATGCCAACGGCATCCTTAATGTCTCCGCTGTCGACAAGAGCACCGGCAAGGAGAACAAGATCACCATCACCAACGACAAGGGTACAAAACAAATATAACATGCTGCTTAGCTCAAATACAGCTGCGGTGTTATCCCAACAACAGATGAATAAATGCTAATCTGTTTTATGACAGGTCGTCTCAGCAAGGAGGACAT
>NW_020853373.1:0-539 GCF_000972845.2 Larimichthys crocea
TAACATCTGGATGATTAACCCTGAATAACATGTTGTCATAAATATGTATCATAAAACTCGGATCCTCTCAGGGATTCGAATCTTTCTGAGTCACTCACTAAACAGATCCGGATCTTACGAGTCATTTGTCCATAAGCATAAATTCGCCTTTCTAAGTAATGATGGAATTCCGACTCTTTTTAGTGAACTGGATCATGTGGCTCAGCTCACCAAGAAGAGCTGTCTCTTTTTGCTCCCAAATGGTTCATCATTTTACTGCTTATACCTTATATAATTCAGGCAAATTTCGCACTGTTTTGACTTGTGATTTGTATTTGAACGCATATATCACTTGAATTTCAATAATTTGCTCTAGCTAATTGCATTTACAGTTATAAAATCCCTTGTAACTCCCTGAAACCACCCAATGAATGAACTAACCTGCTTGAAGAACCACTCTGCTACACAAAGCAGATAGAAACAACAAAGGACAGCTATTGACTTTATTTTTATATATATATGTATGTGTGTGTGTGTGTGTATATATATATGTATATATA
>NW_020853374.1:0-572 GCF_000972845.2 Larimichthys crocea
CGGAGCTCAGGTCCGGGTAATTGGGGTCTGTGACGGGGTTAACAGAAATCAGATTAATGCCCGTGACCTCCTCTCCTTGCAGCGGACGTCTCAAACAGTCAGTCTCACAGTCCGCTCCCCAGCCCAGGATCTCTCCTGAATCCAATTTATGTGGGGATTGTGGCGGTGTAACCATGGCTGTCCTAAAATGAGAGTCTGAGAGGGTGACTTGAAAACATACAGTCAAATGTTCTCCTGGTGGTTGTTGATGTTCAGTTTGAAAGGTGCTGTGATGTGCGTGATCGTAAAAAGGTCCTGTCCATTAAGAGCTTTAGCTCGGATGGGCTTAGCTAACAGTTCTGTTTTAAGGCCCAGCTGTTCAGCTAAATGCCAGTCTATCAGGCTCTCGTCCGCCCCCGAGTCTATGAGTGCCTTAAGCTCAGAGGTGGTGTGATGTTTTACCTGGACAGTAGTGAGAGTACATGGTGGGATGCCTGCACCCTTGAAGTCACTCACCACCAGGTTCTTCTTGGCAGTGCAGGTGGCGACGAGATGACCGGGTTCACCACAGTAGAAACAGCGACCCTCCTGTA
>NW_020853375.1:0-866 GCF_000972845.2 Larimichthys crocea
CGTCTGGACTCGTCCGCGCCATCTTGAGGCTGGTTGTTGTTTTCCTTCACAGAGGAAAAGCTGGACATTGTTAAAAAAGGATTTGTCTGTCACTTTTAGTTTACCAACTACGAGTGGTACCCCTGGCTCACAGGGACTGAGGAACACTGCACATTGTATTGCTGGGAGTGCTTGTTATTTGCCACTGATTGACATGGTGTTTGGAGCCACACTGGGTTTGTGAATTTGACTTGCCTAACCAAGGCAGCAACGAGACACCAAAGCAAGCAACGGTGCTTTCCAAAACTGGATGTGCAGGATTCTGGACAATATTATTTGCCAGACACAGACCAGATTTCAAGACCAGGAAAAAAAATATGTTTATCACCCTCTTCGACCTCCAGAAGTTTCAGGAATACAAGAAAAATGACCCGCATGCACAGGGCCGGTCCTAGCTATGGGCAATGTGGGCGGCCGCCCAGGGCGCATTCTCCGTGGGGGGCGCATGAACACCCGAAAAAGCAAAAAACCTCGGTAATTTTCGATACCGCTCATTAAGTTAGCGGAGCGGGCGCCCCGGGAGCGGGGTGTTGACAAGGCAGAGGGGGGCGTCGGACAGACCGATGGGGGCGCACGCATCCAGGGGCGCACGGGCGGCCGTTAGGGCGCAAGAGAAAATGTTCGCCTCGGGGGGTTCGCCCAGGGCGCAAATGTCGCCAGGACCGGCGCTGCGCATGCAGCCTTATCCAGTTTAACACAGTGCCACGGAACACTTTTTGATCTGTCTTGAATTTTTTGTGAGTGATAGTGTGTTCGTTCGTTCGTTCGTTTTCTTCCACTTATCCGTGGTCGGGTCGCGGTAGCAGCAGCTTCAGCAGGGAAGCCCA
>NW_020853376.1:0-530 GCF_000972845.2 Larimichthys crocea
ACTTACGGAGCCCCTAAAGGGACATGAGGAAAAAAAAAAGTGAAACGTTTCTCGTGCTCACGAGAAAGCATCTCGTGCTCACGAGAAAGTATCTCGTGCTCACGAGATACTTTTCTGGTGCTCACGAGAAACCTTGGGTTAAGCACAGGCAGTTGGAGGCTCAATTCGTGGCAGCGGCAGCTAGTAGTGGCATTTAAATGCCGTGGCAGCTGCCAGTGTCTGAGGCAGCTGCCACTGACCTGCCCCTGTGTGTGTGTGTGCGTGTGCGTGTGTGTGTGTGTGTGTGTGTGTCGGTGTCTGGCACTGCCACCGCAACTGCTGCTGTTATGGGCATTTGTTTTTATTTTATAAGACAGTCGTCAGTGTTGTGTCCCTGGTATTGGCATTTCCATTACACGATTTTACACACGACTTTCTCGTGAGCACGAGATACTTTCTGGTGCGCACGAGAAAGTATCTTGTGCTCACTGGAAACGTTTCACGTTTTTTCCCCATGTCCCTTTAGGGGCTCCGTACAAACTAAGAAGTCA
>NW_020853377.1:0-651 GCF_000972845.2 Larimichthys crocea
GCTGTTTCTGTACTGTGCGCAGATCCGAAACCAGACTGGAATTTTTCAAAGATATTGTTGTTTTTAAGAAGGTCCTGAAGATTAGCAGCAACTACTTTTTCAAAAACTTTGGAAAGGAATGGGAGATTGAGATCGGTCTATAATGGGCAAAATCTTGTGGGTCAAGTGTGAGTTTTTTGAGACGTGGTCTGATGATGGCAGATTAGAGGGCAGCAGGGACAAATCCAGTCTGAAGGGAGAGGTTTATTACTATGGTTATCAAAGGGCTGATTGCAGAGAGGTTATCTCTAACCAAGGATGTTGGGAAGGGGTCCAGAGTGCAGGTGGAGGGTTTCATTCTCCGGATGATGTTCTCAACCTCAGGGAGGCAGACATAAGGGAAGGAATTTAGGGGCTGGGAGATTACAATTTGTGGTTCAGTGGTCATGGCAGGCAGAGTGGAGGAACCAGGGAGGCCAGAGCGAATGGAGTCGATTTTATTTTTGAAAAAGACCATGAATTTGTTACAGTGTTCTTCAGTTATTTCTGGCAGTAAGGGAGACTGTGGGTTGAGAAGATGGTTGATGGTTGAGAAAAGCTGCTTCCAGTGTCCAGGGTTGTTATTGATAATGTCGGAAAAATGGAGACAACGCGCCTCCCTAAGCGACTTGG
>NW_020853378.1:0-6376 GCF_000972845.2 Larimichthys crocea
GTGTGTGCATAAGCAAAACCAGAGTCCACAAACACAGTCCGCACATACAATCCTGGCTCTTCCAGTTACAGGAATCACTCAACTTTGTGTCCATAGATGTCTTTTAAGGCTCTGAGCTCCTCAATCAGAGTCTTGTTTTGATTTTCGAGCACGGCCACACGGTTTTCGAGGCATCTGACATATTCTTTCTTCTTTCGTCGACACTCCCGGGCTGCTTCCCTGGAAGAAACAACAACAGTTACTGCGAATGAAAGAATCCCTAACATCCTGGCTTTTGTCCCAGAAATCACAGACAACACATAAATCAATTGACACCAAAGGCAGGGGGGGAAGAAAGACGCTCACATGACGAAAACTTTTCTGACGTGGAATCAGAAATGACGGTGATAATTACGAACATGTTTATTACATTGGATACCTTCAGGATAGGACTTCACATAATGGAGTCAACAAAAGGAGACGGACGTCATGAACAAAACCAAAGAGAAAAAAAAAAGTCTGCAAGGCTGATGACTGATCGTAGTAAAATCATCATGTGGGAGGACAAGGAACATGCAAACAAGAAAAGTGTGTGTCAGTGCCAGTAGTGACACAAGGCTGTTTACATCAAACACACAGTAAGCTCAAAGAATTCAACAGAGAGCAAACAAGGGCATGTTAGAAGCGGAGGGGAATCAATTTATCTCACCAGCAAACCATACTTATTCACACAGAAACTGACCTCTCTACAAACACAGCTGCACTTGTCATACTACTCCTCCATCCAAACACACGTTACGGTGTAGATAATGTCGAGACAACCTAAGAATTATCAGCTAAACGCACTGGATGGAGAGGAATCATGTGGTGGAATGATGACAGGCTTGTGCATCTTATTATTATATGCTCTTATTGTCATCCATTGTCATTTGGCATTTGCTACGTGCACCTCCAAGAGTACAAGATGTGACTGAAAATACTGATGTGTTTTAGGCCAAGACTGATTTTAACGTCAAGGTGTTCCAATAACGATACAATGGCTGATATTTGAAATGATAGAACATTTTTGGTAAGGATTTAATAGTTTTTTAACAGAAATGTGACCAAGATATGGTGTAAGTGGGTCATTTTACAGTTAAAAACTTAATTGGTCTTTGCTCTGTTGGAGAAACAAAGAGACTCGCTCTGAAACAAACAAGATATAACATGTTAATTAGTGAGTGTTTGTACAGCACATCCTCCTATTTCCAGTCTTTATGCTAAGCTAAGCTAATTGGCTGTTAATCAGCATACTTGATTCATTATCTGGTGTGTGAAAGGTCATCTCTACCTGTTCTTCATCAAGCGGAGCTCCCTCTTTTGTAAGTTGTCCTCTGTGGCTTTGGGGTTGCTATGAGTGCTGACCCCTGCCATCCCCTGTGGGAGGCTGGAGCTGGGGTTACGCAGCTGGCAGGCAGTCAGGTCACCTGCAGTGCCTGGGGAGACACAAAACAACACGTCAGTCAACAGGATTGAGTCCCACCAGCGATTTGTAAATCCATCACAAAGCTTGTGTGAAATGTCCTTCCAAAGATCAGAGCAGTTGCGAGCTGGTTTCAAAGAGATTCGCACAAACTGTGCTGCACCAATGACACTTAAGAAATGGCTTAGCTTGAAATGACTTCAGTAATGTGTAAATCAATTGCTTGATGACTTGTACCGCCATGCAATCAAGCAATTTACTGGAAGTCATTGTAGCTTTACAGGCTGCAATATAACTGCTATACAACAAAAGTTTGAGCGGTGCATGTGATATATTGAAGATAATTGCCAATCTGTGTAAATGTAGGTATTACTTTGTTACATAAACACGAGTTAACAGTATTCATGCACTTTAGAATGTGTGAAATATCTGATGAGGCTAACCCAACCACCCCTATTTGGTCAGTTAGGTTAATGTTATTAGCACAACATTGTGTTGTGTTATGTATATTGTGTAATTTTAAAATATTCCCAGTTTACATCATCACTAACAGAACTGTGATGAGGTGTCAGGTTAGGGTTTGTGTCCACATCTGGCAGAAAGATGCTGTCAGGGCACCAGGGAGTGTAAGGTATGAGAGAAAAAAAAAAAACCCTGCTGCACGTGGGCCTTGTTTCTATGACAACGACATCTTGACAGTTTGCTACTAGCTGGACAATGAGACTGTGTTTGTATGACAGAACAATAATGCAGATAATATAAAAGGTAATATATTAGCATTACTGTATTGTTATTTTTGTTTATTTTGTCAGTTAGTTATGCAACAGTTACACCTGGCACAAACTGGCTGTAAATAATCCCTACGTAAGAACTAGTTTGTGTGTTGCAACCTGGTTTAAGTGAATTATAACAATATTATTGTGACATCTATCAAAAATAAGAAGAAAAACAAAGTAAAATTCATCTTGAATTTCTATTGTGTGTTTTGCCTCTTATTTGGCAAATGAATGACCCTCAACTGTAACCATGGCACCCAGTGTTATGAGAGAGTGTTGTGAGAAGTGAAAGAAATGGAGGTGCTGGTTCATTTAGATGATATTATCATATGTATATTATTAACATGATGTCAAGATTTCATTTTCATCAGTATTAGTATATTGCAACATCCTGACATCAGTGACAATCAGTAATGGGCTCATCTCCACTTCATAAAGACACTGCCTAAACGATCCTGTGACTCATAACCTTTTAAAATATAACTTTTGTCTTCCTAAACCAGAAGCTCTTCTCCTCAGAGGTTGTGTCAGATGTGTGTGAGAGTGCAACCGAAAATACTGTAAATTCACTGTAAGTTAAATGTATTTCAGATGTTCAAGATTTATTATATGCTCATTTAATGTGCGCTGTGATGTGATCATAATAATAATGATAAATAGATATGATTAGAAAGTATAAGTGAGTGAATTCCACATTTCATTCATTCTCAAACTGGTGTGTAACGCTGTAAAAGAAACTCACATTGAGAAATTCTTCCCTTCTGTTCTTTGTTTGCTCAGTGCCAGCAGAATTCGCTGCCCCTCACATCATGTAATACGCCAGTGATTAATTCTGTGATATGTTGGAATCACAAAAGGAACAGCATATAATCACGGCCTGGCCAGTGACTGACGTCAATGCACATCTTATTCTCTGGTTCGCATTTACATGTCTCTGCTGGGGGCCTGTTCCAGGAAAAGAAGCGACGTCAGCCACTGCTGCTATGTGCTGTGAGTGGGCAGAGCACTGAAGCATTTCACAGAGAGAGGGAGAGAGAGAGAGAGAGAGAGAGGCAGAGGCAGAGAGAGAGAGAGAGAAGCAGAGTGAATCAGAGAGAGAGAGTATGACTGAGGAGACAAGCGGACACTGTGAAAATGTTTCTTATCGGAGTAAGCTTGCTGCAGCTGACTGTGGAAGATGAAGTTTTCAGTGATCCTTTGCTACTTTTTTTAGAGGAGCTGACTTGTGATGTTGCTCGAGAGAATTATTGAACTTTCTAATGTTGGTTTGGTAGAAAAACTGAAAAAAAAAAACACTGAAAAAAACCTGTTATGTCTGAAAATCTAATTAAATTCCAATACTGTCAAATGAATTGTTATTATTTTCTGACATTAATAATCACTAACTACATTTTAAGAGATGCCTAAATGAGTATTTCAACTGAACAACAAAGTAAAATGTCTATTTTTAAGCTCTGGAAGTAAAAGAGATGATAGCAAACATACCTGTTTCTGTCTCATCCCCAGTTACAGCCATACTGTATCTACTCCCAGGCTTTCCAAGACAAACTGTCGCCTTCAGAGTCTTCTCTCTGACTGAAATGTTACCACAGCCAACAGCGAGGCTATGTGTGTAATTTACAATTAGAGGCATTGACATCACTATGACATCACTGGCCTCCTGATGTCAACAGTATGGTTTGCTCTTTCCCCGACACAGAGCTATGAGTCAGGGGCTCTGCTGTTTGTCTTTGGAGAAGGAATTTTTCTTCAGCTGGAGTGGAGCGAAACAGCTCGCTAAAGATCAAATGATCTGGACTTCAATTATTCAGACCTTTTATAAGGTTCATAGTGTAAGCCAAAAATAATATTTGATAATGTTTTGAGTACTTTCATTGCTATAATCACATTTATATATCTTGATAAAAACATCATTGCAACATGGTTTAATCACCAGAGTGTTACAGGCATATCATGACTGTTATTTCACCCTCACTGTATGTCTCAGGAAGGCTTAGTGTGTGTCAGACATTCACAAATAAAATCTACACTATACTACCAAGTTACTCGTATAGCCAAGTTACTATGTGTACGTATACGTAGGCACTGTCGAAGCAAAACATAATCTCTCGACGGATTCCTTTTTTACTCACAGCTCAAGCAGCTGGCTCCCTCTGCAGGCATTACAGAGGTAAACATGCTGAGCTTGTCCCCACCATGAGAGGGTTGTTCTCATGGTGGAGAAGACACTGGAGCTTTTAGAGGCAATAGGACAGAGCTGCAACAGAATTTGTGGTGACACTTCTATAATACACGGAAGTCTGGTTATCAAGTGTTACCTGGTAACTGGGCCATACGAAATCGATGCATGCAGTCCACCACACTGTAGTATTGAGGGGTGGTTGCACGAGGATCAGGTGTCCTGGTCATGGACTCCGATGGCACGTTCTGTCCCCCCCTGAGCATAAAGTTGGTGGGACCTTGATACATCCCTAATGGGAAGGTAAAATGATGAAAATGACAAGTAAAGTAAGTTAAGTAAGTAAACAGTTCATTAATAAATGACTTACTCTAATACATGAGCCTAAATAAGCAGAAGTGACAAACATTACCATCAACAAACGTCAGAGAGTCAGAGTCAGAGATAGGTCAAAAGTGTTTGCCAGACATAAAGCAAGAGACTTGGAATAAAGTGGAATGTCTATTAGGCTGTACTCTTGTTTGTGTGTGTCAACTTTTGGGACCGTTCCCTTCATATATTAAATAATTCAGCAGACATGAATGAAACAAAAACTACCACTGGCTGTTTAATTCAGTTTTCTCATTATTATTCACAGTGGTCATGGTAGGACTGTTAATGACAGTAGCTGTGGTAATGGTAATCACTATTAGTCATAGAAGAGTTGGTAGACACATAAGGGTCATTTCAGACATGCTTACTGGACTTACTGTGGCTGGTTTGCTGGTAAACATGTGTATACACGGGGCACACCTGGGGAACAGGTGTACACGTCTGACATTTCTCTTTTTTCTTGACTTGGTTCATTCTGACAGGCGCTTGGCTCCAGCCGCACTTTGGCTCCACTCTGGTTTCTCCTTGAGGATTTAGACAGGGTCAGAGTTAGTATGTTCATGTGCACCTACACAGTGCAGATGTCTGGTAATAACAGACACAGGAAGACTAAATAAATAAGAGCTGCCAATATTTGTGTTGTTACCATTTAATCCTCCTCTCACCAGAGTCCTAAATAGATTTATCCTTACAAACAAATAATAAACAAAAAAAAGAGTTTCTCTGTCACATCTTAATACTTTCTCTGATTTTAATTCATTCATTACTGAGTAAAAAATTAGATTTTTAGGCATATGTTAACATAAAAAAACATTTCTAAAGCTATCAAACTGAAACCGGTAAGTGTCCTGTTAGCCTACCTAGCATTAAACAAGCTGTTAGGAGCTCATTTAGTTCACTTATTTCTACCAGCAATTAATAAATGTGAATTATGCTTTACCTGTTTTTGCAGTCGGATATCTAAAAGAGATTAGAAAGCTTCAGTTCAAATGTTGCTATACATTTTGTTTATAGTTAGCATTATTTCAAATATTGGTCAAACCAAGGGACGTTAGGCAGATTTCTTTTTGACGGTTCTGATTGGTTGATTTTCTTCCCATTCATAACAAATATAATATAGTTGTAATATTATGTAAGATTTATTTTGGCATATACACATACCAATATTTCTGTTGATATTTCTCTCCTGTCACGATTTTATCAATTCACAGTGACTCATTTTTGTAACAAAATATCATAGAACATAGAAAACACACGTTTAAAAATAAAAAATAAAAAACACTAAGAGGTGTATAACTAACGCAAAGGCAAAAATGTGTGTCTTGTTTAACTGGGATGAAGATATGATTAAATATTATAACCAAACAGAATGTTCCGTTTTATTTTTAATACTCAATTCCTACGAGGTTTCCGTAGTTTTAGGCGATACCATGGAGATATGGGTGGCCCTTAAACTTAAATCCGCGTGGCTGTGGTGTTATTCTCATACGTATGTGCAGATATAGGATACGGTGTTTAAAAAAAAATAATAATAAAGACACTTTATGGTGGTAAAAAGCAAAAAAAAGGGCGTTATGAGCGATTTACTCTTGTTCATAACACCCCCCC
>NW_020853379.1:0-6060 GCF_000972845.2 Larimichthys crocea
ACAACAGAAGATCCTCCAGTCTCGATCCAACATCTGGTGTGGACTCGTCCCGTATCACGTCGCTGAGTTATATCCAGTTGGCTGCGTCCCGTATACACGTCGGCGGGCCTCGCATCTCGTGCGCGTTAGCTCGTAGGCTGACAGACAATGACTGCTAAATCACTGACGCCATCCAGACATGCTCGCTGACCAAACGGATGACTGCTCGGCTCCTAATCTCGCTGTGGAATCGCTGAGCGCTCCGTGACTAAATGCTTCTGGTCAAACACAAATCATCCAGTGATGTAATCCACGTAGTGTGTGTGTGTGTGTGGGGGTGTGTGTGGGTGGTCCAGAATAGCATAAACAAACGGTAACAAGGGCAGGCGTGTAAAAGCGGGCAACGACGGGTAGCTTCAGGCAGACGGGCTAAAACCTGGACGTAGTCGCGGTGACGTCCCCCGCAGACTGTCTAAACCTGGACGTAGTCTCTCTCTGTGACGTCCCCGCAGACGGTCTAAAAAAAAACCAAAACCTGGACGGAGCTCCGTGACGTCCCCCCCCGAGACGGCTAAAACCTGGACGTAGTACTCTGTGACGTCCCCCCCGGCAGACTGTCGAAAACAACCGGGACTAGTCTCCGTGACGTCCCGGCGGGCAGACTGTCTAAAACACCCTGGACTAGTCTCGTGACGTCCACCGCGACTGTCTAAAACCGGGACGTAGTCTCCGTGACGTCCCCGCCAGACGGCTAAAACCTGGACGGAGTCTCCATCCGTGACGGCCCCGCAGACTGTCTAAAACAGGGACGAGTCTCCGTGACGTCCGCGCCCGGCAGACCGGTCTAAAACCTGGACGTAGTCTCCGTGACGTCCCCGTGCAGACTTGTCTAAAACCTGGAACATAGTCGCCGTGACGTCCCCGCAGGACGGTCTAAACCTGGACGTAGTCTTCTCCGTGAACGTCCATGCGGGACTGTCCTAAAACCTGACGTAGTCTCTGTGACGTCCCCAGCAGACTGTCTAAAACCGACGTAGTCTCGCGTGACGTCCCCGCAGACTGTCTAAACCTGGATGTAGTCTCAATTACGTCCCCGGCAGATTGCTAAAACCTGGACTGGTAGTCTCCGGTGACGTCCCCGCAGACTGTCTAAACCTGGACTGTAGTCTCCTTGACGTCCCACCGCAGACTGTCTAAAACCGGGACGTAGTCTCCCCGTGACGTCCCCCGGCAGACTGGTCTAAAACCTGGACGTAGTCTCCGTGAAGTCCCCTCATGACTGTCTAAAACCTGGACATAGTCCTACGTGAACGTCCCCGCAGCGGCTAAAACCTGTACGTAGTCTCCTGAGCGTCCTTCCCTGCGGACTGGTCTAAAACCGGGACGTAGTCTCTGTCTTCTGTGACGGTCCCCGCAGACGTCTAAAACCTGGACGGTAGTCCGCCGGACGTCCCGCAGTAGACTGTATAAAACCTGGATGTAGTCCTTCAATGGACGTCCCGTAATGATTGTCTAAAACTCTGGACGTAGTCCTCTTCCTTGACATCCCCCATCCCCGCCCAGCAGCAGACTGTCGAATCAAAACCTGTGATGTGAGGTCTCTGAGACGGGAGAAATTAGGCTAGCAGAGACCAAAACTGTTTTTTGTAGGCCAGGCTTTAAACATGTTTATTTCTGGCTGTGAAGTTGGACATTTGGACATGGGGACTTATTATGGAGACTGACTCACTTCAGAAAAAAAAAATGGAGCCTGCCTCAAGTGGACGTTGAGGAGTAGCAGATTGTTGGCAACTTCCTGTTGTTGGCTCCACTTCACAGTCTCTTTGTATTTTCAATCACACAAAAACTGATGTTAAAAGAGTTTTTTCATCGCCATAACATTCATGACAGTCATTTGTAAATTCGGCGTGAGTAACTCGTAATCCTCTGTTGTTTAATTTTGTAACAGACGTGTCGCGCCGCTCACATCTTATAACGTATACGT
Organism: Larimichthys crocea; assembly: GCF_000972845.2. Lineage (NCBI taxonomy): Eukaryota > Metazoa > Chordata > Actinopteri > Sciaenidae > Larimichthys > Larimichthys crocea. Next base: position 1,964 of record NW_020853379.1, read on the forward strand.
GTTTCGTGTGCACGGCCTGCGAATGATCTGTGTGAACCGTACACACGGGCTTTCATGAATATCGAGGATTCAGGGGGGCACTTAAAAAAAGGTTTAACAAGCGGCGCTTAATAAATAATCCGCCGTAGCTAGTCCCGCAAGTCCCCAGGAAAAACCAATTTAGGTTAGCCCTCCATAAAAGCTGCCACGCTATCCCTCCTCTCACTCAGCCTCTCCTGCTCCGCGTCATGGTCGCTTCTATAGCAATCTCCAACATGGAGGATTAGTAGGCTTATTAAGAGGGCTTATTGTCGGTGGTGTCATGGATAACCCAGTGATTAGCAACACTCCGGGCCGCTCCTAGACACACTCCGTGGGCCGCTCCTTATCCGCTACGTTCGCCCTAAACCTCAGCTGGGATTTCGTTGCCTCCAAAGTCAAATCAATTAGTTCCCCATCTCCATCCTCCACCGCATCCGCACCTCCGCCTCCACATTCACCTCTGATAAATCGTGCCAGACAGTCTGCACACGTTCATTGGCAACAAGCGAAGACTTGAAGGGCAGAGGAGTAAAAAGGTGAGGACGAAATATGCTGACATCAAGACGAAATAAAATTTATATTAAAGACTGTCTAAAAGCCTGGACGTGAGTCTCCGTGACGTGCCCCGCAGACTGTCAAAACCTGACAGTAGCTCTGTGACGTCCCCCCGCAAATGTCTAAAAACTGGAATCGTAGTCTCCGTGACTCGCCCGCAGACTGTCTAAAACCTGGACGTCCCGCAGACGGTCTAAAACCTGGAAACCTGGACGTAGTCTCCGTTACGTTCCCTCGTAGCAGACTGGTCTTAAAAACCTGGACGTATTCTTCCGTTACGTCCCGCAGACTGTCTAAAACCTGGAGTAGTATCCGTGACGTCCCTGCAGGAGCTTCTAAAACCTGGACTTAGTCTCCATGGTCTCCGGGACGTCGCCTGCAGACTGTCTGGAAAAAAAACCTGGACGTACTACGGCAGTGACGTCCACCACAGACTGTCTAAAGTCTAAAACGCTGGTAGTCCTCTGTGACGTCCCTGCAGACTGTCTAAAAGCCGGGACGTAGTCTCCGTGACGTCCCGCGACTGTCTAAAACGCAAACCCAAAAAACCTGGACGTAGTTCTCTGTGACGGTCCCCAGCAGACTGTCTAAAAATAAAACTGGACGTAGTCTCTGTGACGGCACTACGTCCAGGTTTTAGACAGTATTTAATATAAATCTTATTCGTCTTGATGTCAGAATATTTCCGTCCTCCTCTTTTACTCCTCTGCCTTCACGTCTTCGCTTGTTGACAATGAAGTGTGCAGCCTGTCTGGCACGATATCAGAGGTGAATGTGGAGGAGGAGGTGGAGGAGGAGGTGGAGGAGGAGAGGGGGAATAATTGATTTGACTTTGGAGGCAACGAATCCCAGCGAGGTTTGAGGGCGAACGGAGGAGGAGCGGCCACGGAGTGTGTAATCACTGGGTATCCATGACACCACAGACAATAAGCCCTCTTAATAAGCCTAATCTCCATCGTTGGGATGTAGAAGGAAGCAAGCAGGAGAGGCGAGAGGGAGAGGTGGAGCTTTTATGGAGGCTAAATTGGTTTTTCTGGGGACTTGTATCGGGGATTAAGCGCGGTGTTAAACCCTTTAAGTGCCCCTGAATACCTCGATATTCATGAAAGCCGGTCACACAGATCACCGCAGGACGTGAACACGAACACGTATACGTTATACGAGTGAGCGGGCGACACGTCTGTTACAAAATAAACCAACAGAGGATTTACGAGTTATCACGCAGAATTTAAAATGACTTCCATGAATGTTTACGGGAGAAAAAACTCTTTTAAAATCAGTTTGTGTGAAAATACAAAGAGACTGTGAAGTGGAGCCAACAACAGGAAGTGCCAACAACTGCACTTCCTCTACACCGCCTATTACCTTTTCCACTTGAGGGGGGCTGGCTCCAGAAGTGCGTCAGCCTCTCCATTTTCTCAACTGCTTCCCCATGTTCTCTCCTTCAAATGTCCAAACTTCAAAGCAGACCAACTAAAACATGTTTACCAGGTACAAAAAACAGTTTTGGTCTCTGAGCTACTTTCTCCAGTCTCAGAGACTACATCCAGGTTTTAGACATCTTTGTGGGACGTCACCACGAGACTACCGTCAAGGTGTTCAGACCAGTCTGCTGGGACGTCACAGAGGACTACTCCAGGTTTTAGACAGCCTGGGGGACATCACGGAGACTACGTCCAGGTTTTAGACAGTTCTGCGGGGGCACGTCACGGAGACTACGTCCATTGGTTTTAGACAGGTCTGCGGGGACGTCCCGGAGACTACGTCCAGGTTTTAGAACAGTCGTTGCTTTGGGCACGTACAGAGACTAAGTCCAGGTTTTAAGACCCGTCTGCGGGACGTTCACAGCGATCTAATCTGTCACATGTTTAGACAGTCTGAGGGAAAGGTCACGGAGGGACTACGTACAGGTTTTAGGAATAGTCTGTATTTGGGGACGTCTGAAGATGTACTATAGTCCAGGTTTCAGACATGTTGCGGGGACGTCAAGGAGACTACGTCAAGGTTTTAGAAAGTCTGCTTTTGTGGACGTCACGGCAGACTACGTCACAGGTTTGCCTAGGACAGTCTCATTGGGGACGTCTCAATAGCCGACGGAGGATAAGCTGAGAGAGCAGTTGGGCAGAGAGGGACATAACCTGTCCTGCTTGGGGACCGTAAAGACGACACTACGTCCAGGTTTAGATCCGTCTGCGGCGAGTCTCAGAGCACTACATCCAGGTTTTTAGACAGTATGCAGGGACCGTCACGGAGACTAGGCCAGGTTTTAGACGTCTTGCCCGGGACGTCACGGAGACTACCGTCCACGGTTTTAGACAGTCTTGCCAGGGGACGCTCACCGGGCGACTACGTCAGGTTTTAGACAGTCTGCATTTGAAGCTAACATTTTCGGACAGATTAATTAAAGCTGCCCCTGTTACAGTTTGTTATGCATCTGGACCACACACACACAAACACACACAGACCAAACAACACACACACCCACACTAATTGGCTTTACACACTGATGATTTGGTTTTGACCCAGAAGATTTAGTCACGGATCGCGCCTCCCTGGATTTCACATGCGCGGCTTACGGAGGCCGTACCTCGCCATCCGTTTGGTCAGCGAGCATGTTGAGGCGTCAGTTGATTTAGCCCGTCCATGTGTCTGTCAGCATTCCGAGCCTTACGGGACGAGATGGAGGCCGCCCGTTGGTAACGGGACGCCGCAGCAATGGATACACAGCAGCGCGTGTACGGACGAGTCCCACGGCCCGCTGTTGGCCCCGCCCTGGCGGCTCTTCTGTTGTTGTCCTTGCCTCACCTTTTCTGACGTTCTGCCTCGGCTGCTGGCTCTCCCCCCGCCGATGCCCTCTTTGTCTCCTTGTCCCCCACTCCTCCCCCACTCCTCTCCGCGTCTGCTTCCGTCCAACCCGTCCCCGCTTGTCCCACGGACGGTGTCGGCTCCCCCGTGTGCTGGTCGACCGCTGAGCGTCTAGACGTCGACGTTCGTGACACAGACCCAACTCCCCTCCGAGAGACTGCTTCCGGTCGTCCGTTGTGACACACAACCACAGATCCTCAATTTGTACTAGCCGTCTCCTCGCTCTACTGGTAGTTCGCTTATTCGACCTTCCCCAGTTTGTCTTTAAACAATCAGTTCTACCCCACTGACGACAACACCATGTACATAACTCTGAACCATCTTTTTGTCCGCGAGACTTGTCCGATCCTCATCTGGCAGCCGGCTATACGTAAGCCCCTGTGGCCAGCGTCTCCCACACTTTCGTTCTGTCCCGCCCTTCTTTCTCGGCGCCTTTCATCTCTTCTTCTGTCGTTGTTTTACATGCGATCCCATGAAAGCACGGTAATGTTGAATAATGTATCTGTAAGATTGTTATTATTTCTCCCCCGATTACCAAACCTCACCGGGTGTTCTGTAGTTGTTCGGGGTGTTCGCAGTGGTTATGCCAGCTTTACTCCAGGATACTGCTAACATCGCATGTCTTGCATGCATCTACACAGTACACATTTCGTACT
>NW_020853380.1:0-1772 GCF_000972845.2 Larimichthys crocea
ACTAAAATATGTACAGTTATAATTCGTACATGCTATCTGGCCATCAGGTGTTTCTTGGTGTTTTTTTCAGGCCTCAAAAGAATAATGAAACACTTTGGAGCAAAAATGCAGAGCAGTAATCCATAACTAGAGGCCAGGATAGCAAATATTTCCACAGCAACAACATACTTCCCAGGAGAGCTGACATAAGCAGGGACAAAAGCTATCCACACCGCACAGAATATCAGCATGCTGAAGGTGATCAGTTTGGCCTCATTGAAGTTGTCAGGGAGTTTCCGAGCAAGAAAGGCCAAGAGGAGACAGGTGGAGGCCAGCAGGCCAATGTAGCCGAGAACCAGAGAGAATCCCACCACAGAGGCCATGGCACACTTCAGGGTGACCTTTGACCCCTGGAAACCCAGATCAGGTTGAGGCACTGGGGGACTGAGGGACAGCCATATGGCACAGATGATGATCTGGATGAAAAAAAATGTGATTGCATGTTTGTAAAATACAGTATAAAACACCAAAACAAAAGAAGCACATATGAGATACCTGTATAGAGGTGAGAAGGCAGACACTTCCTCTCTGTTGGCCTGGACCAAACCACCTAATCAAGGCTTCAGCACCAGGTCGAGCTGAGCGGAACGCTGCCAGAACAACTATGGTCTTGACTTGGAGGCAGGAAACACAAAGTACAAAGCTGATCCCAAAAGCTGCCTGCTGGAACCGACAAGCCCAGACTGACGGACGACCAATGAAGACCAGCGAGCACAGGAAGCAGAGCTTCAGCGACACAAGAAGGAGGAAGCTCAGCTCTGAATTGTTGGCTCGCACCATAGGTGTATGACGGTAGCAAATAAACACCACAAACACAGCTGTTGTCACTGTGGCACCAGACACAGCTGCTGTAGTCAGAGTAATGCCCAAGGTTTCATTGAAGGAAAGGAAGTCCACCTGACGAGGGACGCAGGCGGTTCGTTTAGCATTGGACCAGAACTCAGATAGACAACGGTCACAGTGAAGGGAACCTGTGAGAGGAAAGAAGAGTGAAACAATTGTTGAGCGTACGACACATGATTATCTGATGTTTTATATAGTAAAATCTCACCGGTTTTGTTGCTAATCTCTCCATCAGCACATGGGATGCAGTCAAAGCAGCAGATAGGTTCTCCTTTCCTGTTGGCCTTTCGGGTACCTGGGGGGCAGCTCTCACTACACACTGAAACAGGCACCTAAACAAAAAACCAAGCCATATTTTCAAAGACAAAAACAAAGCATTCTGACTAACAGCAAAAAATCCAATGTACATTTTATTATTGATCTTAACCAATATCATTTTCCTCTTTAACTACCTGATTGGATCCTGTGCTCCACTGAATAGCTGACTCATTGAGTTGGAGATCAAACCCATCCACACGACCGATCAAGACAAGTTTTTGGGACCCATCAGGGTTGGCCTGCCAGCTGACAAGGTCGTACTTTGCTGGAATATCGGCTTCTTGAAAGTGGAACATTTCATCTTGTGGTGTGCGGAAATTCACTTTGTTCAAGTGCTGCAAAAACTGAAAGCATCAAGAGATAAAAACTGTTCATACCGAATCAGCCAGTGTGAAATATACTTGTGACAAATGTATTCTTGGAGTATTAGTACTGTGGGATCTTGAAAGCATAAGCTGTTTAAGGGTAGATTTGCACTCTATCTGATAATCGTGTTTACCTCTATGGGTTTGATTATTTTTGGAGAGGAGCAAGTTGAGCTGTTGTTTTTGTTAGGGCAGGAGAGAAGGCTG
>NW_020853381.1:0-32989 GCF_000972845.2 Larimichthys crocea
GCAGCCTTATCCTCTCCACCTCATCTCTCCCTTACCGTTTCACTAAATTTTGCATGACTTTTCTGCATCACTGCTCCTCAGAGTTAAGTTCTAGTCTCTTATTAAACGTTCATTGTATTTTTTGTAATGCTTTCAGTAAAATTTGTTTTTTAAAGAAGAAGGAATCAGAGACAATCATTCTTCATAGAGAGGAGGTTTGCATGTCAGCTGATCCTCAGTGAACCTGAGAAGGTTTATAGTGTGTGGTTCAAACATCTGCAGGACTCAGATCTGTCAGTCAAAACAGCAGAAACCACAAGCACCATGACTCCATCACCATCTCATCTGGACGCTGGCCTGCTGCTGTTGTACAGTGTCATTCATCCAGCAACATTTCAAACATGATGTGCTGCCTTTTCTCTCATTTATTCTGCTGATAATGAATGATTTGTTTTTGTCTGCAGGATGCAGCGGTCAGGTGACTGTGACTCAGCCTGCAGCAGTGGACATCTACTCCAGGATCCCACTGTCACCATCAGCTGTAAGACCAGCCAAGCTGTTTGGAGTAATATTGGTTTGTCCTGGTATCAACAGAAATCTGGACAGACTCCAAAGCTCCTTATTTACCGTGTGAGCACACTTGAATCAGGAACACCAGCTCGGTTTAGTGGCAGTGGAAGCAGCTCTGACTTCACTTTGACCATCAGTGGAGTTCAGGCTGAAGATGCAGCAGTTTATTACTGTCAGAGTGAACATAATGGTGGTGTGTTCACACAGTGATTTCTGGCCGTACAAAAACCTCCCTCAGTCAGACTGCAGAGACACTGAGCTGTTACAGCAGGAACCGACTGCAGCTGCTGAAGAGGAAGAGACTCTGACACAGACCACTGAACACAGAGCTGACAGTAACCTCACCAAGCACAAACTACAACACTATAGCACACCATAATTGTATACAATAATATAACACTCCTTCTTCTTTTGATGATATATAGGTTTTTAACAGAGGACTATTACTTGTTGTGGAAATTGATGTTTCAAATTGTTGTATTGATACTGAATAAGTCAATTCTTTCCACCACTGATCATGCACTGCTCCCCTAAACCTTCATGAAATTGTTCAACTTGCCTTTTGGCAGTTATCTAGCTTAAAGACACAAGAGGGCAGCATTGGTTAGACGTTGGATTGCAAACAGGCATCGATAGTAATCACAGATGAATCTAAATATATGATGTGAGGCATCATTGCACTATATGCACAAGGTGCAGGAGGGTCTACTCTGTGTCCTTAGAGTTATATAACTGTAAAGACCACAGTGCTGGAAGAAGTTCTTCAGATTTTTTTACTGAATTAAAGGACTAATACTCTGCTACAAGTAAAAGTACTCAAGTATGATCAGCAAAATGTACATTTAGTATTAAAAGTCAAAACTACAGTACAGTACTGATGTTTTTGGATTAATGTCACTGCTGCATTAATGTGTACTGTATGTTGTCATTAATGGTTGAACTACTATACTAGTTTAATCCGCAGCTATGAGTCGTCTTCTTTAAGATCATCATATGCTTGCAGCACTGGACAGAAAGGGTATTAAAAATAGTAATGTTGAAAGTGACTGATAACAGCTGTCAGACAAATATAGTATTTAGATGAAGTAGGAATAGTAGTATAAACTTAAGTGCAGTATTTAAATGTGCTTAGTCATGGTGCTGATTCCACCTCTGACCATAAACCCTGTACTGTAATATAAAGTTGAGGTTGTTTTGTTGACAACTCCAACCACAGAAATATTTCCGCGTTCTCTGCAGAACTTGGATCTTTGATCGCGGAAGTGGCTCCAGTTCTCCAAAGAAATCACAGACTCATCAAACTGACTGTACTTCCCTTAAAGGTTTCATTCTTCAAGTTATGTTTGCGCCATCTTCACGTTGACGCATCCGTGGATTGCGTGGATTGGCAATGCGCTCGTTCCTCGCGGCTCTTTAGAGTCTGAAAATGAGTGATCGGAGGGGGAACGCTTTGAAAACCATTCTTCAGCTGATGTGTCAGCTTCTGTGGGTATGTGAGACTTTTTTTCTTTTTCTGTGTTGTTCTTGTACTCTGCTGCTAAATATTGCAAAACAATAATTTATATACCAAGAAACAGAGCTACAAGTAGTGTAGTGTATGGATGTATTGCCCTATCTAACATACAGTATGCATATGACTGAGTCTTACTTGTGACATGTCATGAGACACAGGAATGTAGCAAACAGGAACTAAGTATATTTACAACATGAACAGGGCACAGCAGCCACACAAACACACCTTTAGAAGAAGATATGAACTGTATTGTATTTGTAATATTTTGTGTATTGTGTAACTGAGTTCTGTTAATGTTCCTAAGGTTAAGTCTTCAGTTTGTAATGCCCCTCTTTATGTTGTGTCTACCTTTTAAATTGGTTATTTTCCAGTGATATGCAAAATAGTGAGTTGTTACCTTTAAAACTTGAGATTCTCTTTCAAATAATCTTGCAAATAATTACCTAACATGTAGATTTAATAACTGAATCAGTCAATTCTTTCTAGGAAGAAATATTTTTTTGGTGGGGAATATATTTATTTGCTTTCTGTGCCACAGGTTACGTGAGAAGATTGATACCACACTCATGTTTTGTTTGTTGGCTGAAGTCAGGAGACCTTATATTATGCTTACAGTAGCTTAGCACAAAGACTGGAAACAGAGGGAAACTGCTAGCCTGGCTATGGTCAGAGGTATCAAACTCAGCCTATCAGCACTTTTAAAGGTCGTGAAATTAACATGACATATCTAGTTTGTTTAATCTGTACGAGAATCAAAAACATCAAGTTGCAGTTTTACAGGGAGTCCTGTGACAGATTTCGTCACTGCTCCTGACCAGGAAACAGTCTGTGACTCTCACAGTATTGCACAATATTTTACACTTCAGCAGTTTAGTTAGTTTCAATACCCTGTCCTCATACATTCTTGTCCACAGTGAGCTAAAATGCCTGACGTGTAAATATTGAATCAGGAAAAACTACAATATGATTTCTTTGTTGTTGTTTTTCACCAGGTGGTGGGGATAGTGGTGGGCCTGAGTGGATTGTACCTGCTGATGAAATACACACAGAACAGAATATTCTTTTCTGATGCCTACATCACCCTGCCAGCCATCTGCGCTTTCGCCAGCGCTGTGGTCCTAGTGGTCAGTGCTTTCGTCGGTTCCTGGCTGAGCCTCAGGGATTCCATGTGTCTGCAGGGATGGGTAAGGCAGTTTTTGTGTGTATTTATAAATGTATCAGTGTTTGACCAGCACATAATAAAGAGGGTTTTTTTTCTCCAGTTTGTTTTGCTGCTAGTTTTGGTCTTTTGTCTGGAGAGCACAGCTTCAGCCTTGGCTTATTTTCACACTAAAAATGTATGTAAACTACACACACACACAAAAATCTCACTGCAGATTATTCTGGAAACAAATTTGAACATTGACACTGTGTGTGCTTCTTTTTTGTTTAGCTGGATTCAGAAATAGCTCCGCTCAGTGGAATGTTTCAGAAATACACAGGCAGCAGTCAGGACGCCAACTCTCGGGCTGTGGATGCTGCACAAGAAGAGGTGTGTGTCCAATCCACATAGCCCAAGCATGTTTATATCTGGTGTGCAAAGCAGCAGCATATCTCTGGATAGAATAATCATTATTTTGATTCAGTTAAGGACATGGCTGTCATATCTGTGAGTTAAATTATGATTCGTACAGTTGCAGTGTTGTGGTGTCCATGACTACAAGGACTGGCTGGAAACCTCCTGGTTCAACCGTACTGGTGGACACTCGGTTCCTCACAGTTGCTGTAACTCTACTTTCTCCTCCTGCAATGGCACTGTGGACCAGCCATGGGAGCTTTATGCACAGGTAGACGTGTGCATCCAATCCAACAATCATAAACATGAAACACCCCAGTGTGAATGTTTAACTGGACCCTACTGTTTTTCTCTCTGTCTCTCTTTCAGGGCTGCCAGGTGAAGCTGGAGATGTCTATTCGGTCTGTGCTGACTTATATCATCTGGGGCTTCCCACTGGTTTTTCTGGTGGAGGTGCGAAAGATTACATAACATTTTTAGACTTATTAGAAAATTAAGAAGCCACGAGGGCGACTCTGCCCATCATTAGTTTTTCTTCATACAGTTGCAGTATATGAATAATTCTGTACCAAGTCGTCTCCAACAAAACATCTTCAAAACATCGTATGCACTGTTATTTGGGTAGTTTTGGCACTTTGTATGAAACTAAGAGACACAAAATCCTTGCTGGTGGTCAGGATTATTGCATTACACAGTGCTTTTCATCACAAACCAATATTGTGTATATATTTCCACACTGTTGTACTGTTACATTTCATTATTCTAATGACCAAAAAAACAAACATCTAACCTGAATCCTGCTTTCCTTTCTTTCCTCTTATCGTGCAGGTTGCTTTGTTTGTGGCGGTGGCACAGCTGATGAGGGACCATCCATTAATGGCATATCAAATAATGGACAAAAACTAAAGACACTGAAAGATGGGGCAGCATTGTCCAGATGTAATGATGCTACACAGTATGTCATAACACAGTGTGTAAAAGTGCATCAGATTATAAAGGGAAATGATGTTAGATTAACTCTCACCTAATACACTAGTACACTAAAATACTTACTTTTGTTACACACTTACATGTTTTTTACTGTAATTTAGTCTATGTGTCTGTAGACTCATCTTAGTGATGTGTCTTCTGTTTGGGGAATATTAGTTGTTGTCCTTAGTGACAACATCTAGTCTTTTTTTTTTTATCAACCGATACCTGGATATCTTTCATACCTTCCAGTATAGCTCTTTTAAACAAATCATGATATGTGTTGGTTTGTGCCTTGGTATGTAAGGTTACATCGTCTTATCTGACATGTTATTGTTGTATACAGAGCACTTTTTTTTTTACACTCCCTCTCTTTGTTTGAAACTCACATTGAGAACTCATTTCTGACAATCTTTATATTGCACTCAAGTCTTTATCTTTTATGATTTCAGCCGGATGATTGTAATGATAGGTGATAAGTGATACGTTTGATGATAGGTTTAGCCAAATGATAAAATTGCTTAATCAGTCATTTTTTTTAAACTAAAATATTTTTTGTCCTTGGAAAAAAAACCCTGATATGTGGAGAGGTGCTGAGATGGTAATCCTTCCCTTTGCAACAAACTGTGTACATTTGATGCAAGTCTAAAATACAGAAATTGTGATATGTATTTCTTTTGTTTGGTGGTCAGACTGTAAGCAGATTTTATAACAGCTGGACGTCATGAAGTGTCACCATGGTTAAACAATTTATTTGTTTTTTAGTCAGCAAAGGACATTACAACTAATGTATTATTAGCTATATGTTGCAGCAACTCTACTCCCACTCTCAGCCTACAACACCAAGTATAAAAGCATTTTGCTGCAGGAAACACAATATAATTCAAAGTATATGTGTCTGTTGCTGCATAGTATTTTAATTAGTCACTGTTAATATATCTAAAATAAAAATGATATAGAGCTAACCATGGAGTCCCTAACCCCATGCATAAGACTGTGGAGGCCTTACAGCTTCTTCAGTAACAGATCATCATATCTTATACTATCTTATCTTAATTGCTTTCAAATTGAAAATTGTATGTGCAATTCCATAAAAAATAATATCATATTAGTTTACATCAAGGGTCTTCAACTAGGGGTCCGTGACCACTAGGGGGTCTGCAGAAGGACTGCAGGGGGGTCCGCCAATTAATAATTGACAATTTTCACTAAAATAATTTGTGAGAATTAAAAAGAATATATAACAAAAATTATATTGAGTAAACTGCAAGTATTAATATGCAACAATAGGCTACTGTTAAACACATACAGGCTAATAACTCAGTATATAGTCAAGTCAAGTCAACTTTATTATCCAGGACATACAGAGAATTGAAATTGCGTTTCCCTCTTACCCGGGTGCAAACAGCACTAAACATGAAATATAAAGTACAAAATATAAGTGAAGATGTAACAATATAAAATAAAAATATATACAAGCTAAAAGACATCCAAGATAGAAAAGACAGTGGCAAGTCCGGAGATATAAATAGTATAAATATGGCAATACTGGAATTGGAATGAACAGTATAAACAGAATTATCAGTATACATATAAATATGGCAGTATGGACAGAATTTACAGTATAAACAGGATTATAAAAATAAATAAATATGTAAACAGCTGTACACAGGGCAAATTCGATTTCAAGTATTGCAATTTTTTTGTAAAAGTCTGTAAAAGTGGCTGGTGTCATTTGGTTTAGGGGTTAGTTAATAAGGTGAAATAAAAGGTGAATAAAAATAAATACAAAAGTTATTATAGGCCAAGACTTAAAATGTGACTTGTGATTTTTTTGTTTTAAATGAACTACATGTCTCTCATCCAAGGGGTCCTTGTGCTGAAAAAGTTGAAGACCTCTGGTTTACATGGATTGGTACCGTGGATTTTTTTTGGATAGCCTCCCGGTGTTGACCGTGGATGCCGGATCGCCTCCCGGTGTTGACCGTGGATGTCAGATCGCCTCCCGGTGTTGACCGTGGATGTCGGATCGCCTCCCGGTGTTGACCGTGGATGTTTGACCACGCTGCCTCCTCCGCAGAGGGGCGTGTCTGTACGTGAGTGGGCGTGGCCGTGACTCGTCACGTCGCCTCCTCGGCTGTTTCTTCACTGAGCTACGTACGTGAGGCCGACTCGTTGGAGGGAAGTGGACGTTGCTACGAAGGAGCAAAAATCGGGAGGAGAGAGCAGAAACACAAACTATCCACTAAAAAGCTGGTAAGACTTACGACGTTAGCACACGTTTCCCTGAAGCCGCCGTGTTGTACCGGGGTTGATATCTCGACGTTAACGGCCCGCGCAGCCGTTGGTTAGCCCGAGCGGTGGCTAACGTTAGCTCCCGGGGCCTGTTAGCAGGCCGCTGGGGTTTGGGCGCGGGGACTGAAGCGCGTTGATCCGGACGCTCTCCAAAATAGGGACGCGGTGCCTCGACGATAGATATCCGGCAAAAGCCCGCCACGTAATATACCCTCTTTATGTACCGTGTGTGGTTGTGTTTCCCCCTCATGCTATGAAGTAGTAAGTCAGTAGTAACACCGTGTTTTGCTTTTGTCCAGCCTGCGTGGAAACGTTTGTTTCTTTTAATGAGAGAGGACCGAGCATGCAGCGTGCTAATGCTAAAAAAACGTTAGTCAGGCCTCTGCACGTTTCCACATCCACAGCTTGTGCATCGCTGTGCTGCTGCTGACCTGCAAAAGAAACACGTTAAAATCAAGTTTATACTCGCAGGAAGAAACCTTTTTGATTCTGGTGCAATATTTTTTTTTAATGTACGCCATCATCATTGTTGCTAACCCCAAATCTGTGCCGTTAACCCTATGATGGCAATGTAATATATATTATATATTATATATATATATTATTTATCATATGAGAATTAGATTAGATATACTTTAATCTTCTACCATGGGGAAATGTACTTGTTGCAGAGGAAAGTGTAGCACACATTACAGAATTAGAAAAAAGTAGAAAGGCAAAAAAAAAAAAAAACACAATAAACAGACAGAAATATCTATAACCTACAATAAAAACAAAAAACAATCAACCTTCAGTACTGAGGATAAAAAGGATAAAAGTGGCATGATATATAAAAAGAGTATTGTAATGTAAAGTGACCATAGTGTAAGAAATATTGCAAAAAAAGTGACCATGATACAAATAATATTACAGAAGTAAGTGACCATGATATAAATAATAACTGCAAGGTATAAATGAAATTAAAATGAGACATGAACAGGAGACTACAACATGATCAGCTGTTGTAAAGTCTGAGTAATATCTGAGCTTCCCTTGCTGCCTCAGTATGAGCTACTAATGTGATTAAAAGTGCGTCGAATAAAAGGTTTGTTTATCCAGCGATAATAGGCCACGCTGTGGAGACACCATCTGATATTTCTGCCGCACTTTGAATGGATTCAAATACCAACGCTGCACGTCCAAACCATGACCCAACCCTCCTCCTGCCTCAACAACTGAGAATACCATACAAAACACTGAGATACAAGAAGAGAAGAAAAGAAGATGATTTATTAATCCCCTCAACTCACTCAGTTTTTTTATTTTTATTTTTATTTACTTGCATTTTTAACCCCAAACACACATACCGGGGGGTTCTGTGCCTTGCTTAAGGGCACCTCGGCAGTGCCCAGGAGGTGAACTGGCACCTCTCCAGCTACCAGTCCACCTTCCATATTTTGGGTTTGAGCCGGCCACCCTCCGGTTCCCAAGCCAAGTCTCTATGATATGAGCTACTGCCGCCTCACCAGCCTTTAAGTGGATCTGTTACCAGAACTAGAATACAAATATTCATTAATGTTTTTATTATTTTACAATGACCTGGAAATAAGAATCATTACGTTTTTTTAAATTACCTTTTACAATGAGACTTTTATATCTACAGTGAGAGCGGGTCCTCTTCTACAGAGTCCACCATGTTTCTACGGTAGCCCAGAAGGCACAAACCACACACTGGCTCTAGATTAGTTTCATTATGCCACTATTTTTTTAATGCCCGTCATGCGTGAAACGACTGTGAGGTGAGGGGTATTCAAGTGGGTTGCAAGTCTGCAATCTCATCACTCGATGCCTTTGAATTCTACACACGGGTCCTTTTTTTTAATGTAGCCGCACAATCGAAACAGTGCTTTAGTACAGAGTGGTTGTCATACGGAAAATATCCATAGTCCGTATGGACCTGACTCGGAAACCGGAGGGTTGTGGGTTCAAGTCCGACATGGACCAAAGTATAGAGGATGGATTGGAGATGTGCCAGTTCACCTTCTGGTGCCCTTGAGCAAGGTACCAAACTCCTAACTGCTCCCAGGGTGCTGCTACATGGCTGCCCATCACTCCACCATCCCTCCACATTCGCATTTCTATAAGCCGTGTGTGTGTGTGTGTGTGTGTGTGTCTTCTGACCGTGTTTTGTTGCGCCAGGGCGTTCCCGCGCTTTATGTTAACCACGTTCACACTGTGGTTGTGTCAACAACACGGTTGGCAAAGCCGTACACTGCAAACCACAAGGCGGCTGTACCCTGTTTTTTTGCGTCACCGGAGGTGTTAGAGGAAATGGTCGGCCACCCTCTGTGTATGTCCTGTTGTGTTGTCCAATTTAACCATAGCAGGAGAACGCCTTGTTTGCCAGTACTTGCTAAAGCTGCAATCTTTGTTGCTGCGGATCATAAATGTGTATGTAACATTAACATGCTGAGGAATGTCTCGATGTGCAGTGAGCACGGTGAATGACAAATTCTCACGGCAGTATACATCGATGGCTGAATGACACTGTGAAACATCGTCACCAATGTGTTTATGTTCCACGAGCAGTGGGTTGCTTGTTTTCTCATTGACTGATTGATTTTGTCTCCTCCCCGTCCAGCCCCAGGAGCAGTGAAGTGTCTTCATGGCAGTTCGTCGAGGACACATTAAGTACTTGAAAGTGAGTATGAGACCTCGGCTCCCGTTTCAAACTGTACTACAGTATGTGACCTTATCAGCCGTGCAACCGGATATTGAGATGGCTGATCACAAATGTACAGACACACTATACAGTTACACTTGATGCTTAAAAAACTGGGCTGAGCCTTGTTATAAATGTGTTTAAAAGATGCCACGACTGTCACAGTGCTCTGTTTGTATTGATCTTGAACCAGATTGATTGATTTAAGATTTGTTAGATGAGATAGCATTAAGAGATATTAAAAAAAACAACACATGTGCCAGTGCCCACCGGCTATACCCGTGTTTACTGGTTTAACACAGGACTCTCATTCATCCTCTCAGGCGGTGTGTATCTTAACCACCAGAATACACAATCACAACCCTTCTCTTGCATGAATGGACCTCTGTCAGGTTGACTGCTAGACTGGTTCCATTTTCAGGCCTGATCCCATTTCAGCCACCAGCAAATGTGTCCTGTACCAGGACTCGCTCTGCACTGAGACACTGAGACCATTTGCAGCTTAAATCCAGGCACATGCTTGTGTAATATAATTAGTTATCGTTATGTAGCATGTAAGCCTTGCTGTAATTACACTGCATGATTACATGTATCCGAAAGAGTACAGAGGAGCTAAACTAAGAACTAAAAGTCTCTTTTGTTCATGGATTTCCACTGAAATACATAGATGGACGGCTGTTTAAAAACGGCACTGCATATTTATGTATTGTAAACACGAGAAAACAACAACGCAGTCATCCTGTTCGTTTTTTTTTTTTAATTTAGTTTGTTTGCTTCTTCGACTCTGATGTTTGAGTTGGATGTAATGAATCCTAGAAAAAGACACGCAGAGGTAGAAAAGGAGACTGAAAACTGTCAGTGTCTGTCTCTGGAGTTAAACGTCTTGCAGAGAATTTCAGCATTGGAAAGTAACAGAAACTAATTCTAGTTTTATTTCTCAGATTTACTTCTCATCCTAACCTCCATCTTGCTCTTGTTCACCCGTGTTTGCAGCCCGTTCTCTCTCTCTCTCTCTCTCACTCACACACACACAGTCTTTCTTTATTTATTTTTTTCAAGTTGGCAGGCCAATAGCAGAGCCTAACTTTGTTTGTTTTTCTACATCAAACAATAAGTAATGCTGACTCCTCGTCCGAAGTCTTTACTACAAGTACTTCCTTCTTTATGAATTGAGCCATACATTGGTGTCTTTGTTGGAAACAGTCAGGCCCGCAAACTCCTTTCCAAAGTTCTTGAACCTTTGGAAAGTACCAGGAAGAAGGATAGGGTTTTTTTGTGTGTGTGTGTGTGCTTTGTTACTGGAGTCCTTTTCATGAATTTACTTGGCCTACATGACTCTGCTTCACTTTTTTCGTAATGTCTTTGACATCTGCAATGTGAAAACGCCAGGCAGCTGACAGCGCTGTCAGCCAAAGAATCAATCACAGTGGGCAGCAGTAGAGGAGGTTGTACCAGCGTCTGGTTTAAAAGTGGTTTAGCAGACTTTGTCGACAGCCGTCCCCGGTGCAGAGAGCATCGGAGCAGCCAACAGGCCAGTGGCACGCTTCCCTGCATTACCATCACCCTTCTCTGCCTCCATAACAGTTAGTTTTGTGGTTTGTGGTCATTTTTGGACTCGGCGTTCAACCTGCCACGCTGTCGCTCCTGCATGGCTGTGTACAATGATGCAGCTACAGAACAAAAGTGCAGAGATTCAGACATCTCTAATAACAGCAACATATTTATTGGACCTGTATCGCCTGTGTGCTCTAGTTTGTGTGTTACTGTATTGTATCTCCGTCAGTGATGTAACAGGGTTGTTTAAGGTCGCAGGGTAGAGGCAAGGTCAGCAAAGCCTGGAAGTTTTTGGGACACGGATTGTTCCCTCTGTTTTTGCTCTGTGCTTCTGACCACTGAACAGCTGACTAAACATTGAAAATGAAAGCAATGTGTTTGAATCGATTACTCATGTGATTTTTAAAGAGGTCAGTCTGTCTGTGTTAGGACCGTGTATGGCTGATTTATCAATTAACTTTTCCATCTATAAAAATTTTAAAAAATTGTTAAAAATACCTTTTCAGATTGCTTTGCATACCCTGCGTGCTTACCTAGTTTTGTTTTTGTTTCCGGCCCACCTGGCTGACCTGCAGGAGGTGTATGACATGTCAAACGGTTATGAAGACCACATGGGAGGGGATGAGGGGAAGGACGCCAAGACCAACCTGATAGTGAACTACCTGCCTCAGAGCATGACGCAGGACGAGCTGCGGAGCCTCTTCAGCAGCATCGGAGAGGTGGAGTCCGCCAAGCTGATTCGTGACAAAGTCGCAGGTATGCTACGCTCTGAAGCGATAAGACCTGTGACAGACCAGATCGACGTTTTTCTTTTTCTTTTTTTTAACACGAGATTTTGTTTTTAAATGGCAAAATATTTGTGTTAGACGAAAGAATACTAGTTGTGGCTACGACCTCTGAATGTCTCAGTGGTGGTTCAGCTTAATTACCTGGAGAATCGTTTGGCCTGTCACTCATTTTTAAATGCCCATGTCCTTTTTGGCAGGATAACCTATAAAAACCTTTTGGTTCCTCTGCCCTCCATTGATTTTTACAATGTAGTTTTTATTTGAAAGATATCCCAAATTGTTTTCCTTGCTTGAGTTTGTTGGTAGTTTCCTCAAATTCTTTCACCACCACAAAGTTTTTGATTTATTCCAACCAGCCCAACCCTGTTTAACTGAAGACAGTTTCTTTGTTTGTTTGTTTAGTCTAGCATGCAATGTTAAGATTTGTTTTTGTTTTTAAATATTTATTTGTTTGCAGATTTTTTTTAACTATACAACGTTTTTTTGTTTTATTTTATTGTTTTCCTTTTTTTTTCTCTAGGCCACAGTTTAGGGTACGGATTTGTTAACTATCTTAACCCTAGTGATGCAGACAGAGCTATCAGTACACTGAATGGACTAAGGCTACAGTCCAAAACTATCAAGGTAACGTGCAATAAGGTGTTCTACAATTCTCAAACCAAAGCTGTCATGTCATAACTCCTGTGGCTCCTGTGCTGTCCGCTAACTAGCTAGTACATGTCAGCCCGAGGAAGTGATACTGCTTTTACAGCTCACTTACTGCCCTATCTGACATGTCTGTTGAGTTTGACTTTAATTTAACTTATTTCATTTGACACATTCTGTCAAATTCTGTGTATTTAATTCCTAAAGAAGTACCTTTTTCCGATCAGTTTGAGTTTATGTTTTCGTTGCAGTAGTGTTCTTTTGTGCTTCTGACGTCACTCATTTTTGCTCAGAGGTCTTAATACCTTAAAACCACCTAGGGGACAGTTTGCTTATCAGATCATTTTATTTCTTTTATAACTTTTTAGTCCAGACGTGTTGATTTTAAATAAGTGGACAAAACCTTTCAGATGATTGTAACTTGATACACACCTGATATATTTGTCCTAGTAAAAATTATTAAACTGTAAACAGTTTGATAGATTTAAGTACTCGTACTTTTTGACTTTTGTTTTTTTTTTGTTACTTTGTTTCACCGTGCGTGTCACTAGAGTTTTAATCCGGCCATTGTTGCCTCCTGTTGCCAGGTTTCATACGCACGGCCCAGTTCTGATACAATAAAGGATGCCAACTTATATATCAGCGGCCTGCCGAAGGCCATGACCCAGAAGGACGTGGAGGACATGTTTTCACGCTTTGGACACATCATTAACTCTCGTGTACTTGTTGATCAGGCCACAGGTACGACAGGTGAATGACTTCCTTGCTTTTCAAAAATACCCAGCAGACACAACAGTTGACTAAAAAAGGCAGTAGCTATGCTGCTTGTATTACAATAGGTGGTCACCAGCTCATGTCTCGTAAATAGGTGGGTCCCGCGGGGTGGCTTTTATCCGGTTTGACAAGCGGGCAGAGGCCGAGGAGGCCGTCAAAAGCCTGAACGGCCAAAAACCACCCGGAGCCTCCGAGCCAATCACAGTGAAGTTTGCTGCCAACCCGAACCAGGCGAAGAACACGCAGCTCATCTCTCAGCTCTACCACAACCAGTCCAGACGCTTCGGCGGGCCCTTACACCACCAGGCACAGCGCTTCAGGTGAGACAAGCTCCGAATGTTTACATGCACCGAGTAGGACATCACAACTAGTTTGACGTATATTTTTCATTATTTTATCATAATCAACAGATGAATCAATGAGAATAATGAGTTGCAGGTCATTCTCTTGTTGAAAGTGTTGACCTCCACTTTGTTTTCACTGTTGGTAAATGGTAAAGTACTCCTCATTTCCAGGTTCTCCCCCATGGGTGTTGATCACATGGGCGGCATGGGAGGCGTCAGTGTCCCCGGCAACTCCACCTCCGGCTGGTGCATCTTCATCTACAACCTGGGCCAAGACGCAGACGAGAGCATCCTATGGCAGATGTTCGGCCCCTTCGGCGCCGTCACCAACGTCAAGGTGATCCGCGACTTCAACACCAACAAGTGCAAGGGCTTCGGCTTCGTCACCATGACGAACTACGAGGAGGCGGCCATGGCTATCGCCAGCCTGAACGGCTACCGGCTCGGAGACAAGATGCTGCAAGTGTCCTTTAAGACCAGCAAGGGCCACAAGTAGAGAAAGCGGGACAATCGGGTGTAGAGGAGAGATGGAAATGACTTGCGGCAGGCTTTTATTGCAGAATTACGAGTCTGCAAAGTCTGACACATCTGTTTGAGTTTTAGTGTATTCCGAGTTAATTGATATGTTCACTCTTCTGCACCTTTGTATTTGTCTAAGAGTGTTTTTTTTGTTTGTTTTTTGTTTTTTTCATCTTTATACATTCTTGGGGCTTGAGGACACTCGGTAGTTTAAATTTTAAGGGAGGGAGTGGAGAAGGTGAAAATCCCATGATACCCCCAAGATAAATTTATCTAAACAACTAAAAATACTGTCTGTATGTGTTGCATGTATAACTGTGGGAACTAGATAAAGGAGGCAGGCAAACGGTTCTTAGCAGTGCACTGAAGATACGGAGCATAAGGAAAAGCCCTGCGAACTGTTCAAGTGTCGACATTTTAGTGGATAATTTAGTCTAAAAAAAAAAAAAATAGGTGAAGAACAATATTTTGCCCATAGCCAGTGGTTGTTTCATTGTTTGAAGAAGCGGCGCTCTGTTCTTGGTCCTTGTCATTAGTAGAAATAGATGCCTTAAATTATCATCCAGTGGACACATAGACCTACAATACCACTCACTCGAGTTAATCTAAGAGCAAAGCACTTTTAACCAATCTGTTTTAGATGACCATGAATATCAGTCTTTTTGATGTAAATCTGACTTTGCTCGCCCTCCTACCAGGTTATTGATTTTTAAATATGACCGGCTCTGGAGGGAAATGTTCTCGTTTTTTCTTTTTTGTTGTCCCTGTGTAAAGTGTCTTTTCTTTTTTTTTTTAGTATAAGTTGTATTTCAGGAGAGTCCTGTCGAATATGAACCCAAGTCAGTGAGTAGGGAATTAAGATGGACCAAAGGCAGGGAGAGATTTGATCTTATAACCCCGCAAGAGTTTCTGAGCAGATTTTCAGAAGGTAAATTTACTTTTTTTTTTGTTTGTTTATTTTGAAGAGGTACTAAGGTAATATCTGATGCTGACAGAGAGCGACATCACTTTGGCTCAGTTTGCTGTTCTGTTTTTTTCTTTTCTTTTCTTTTGAATTAATTGCTTTCCTTTTTTTGTTTGGATCATTTTATTCTTTGAAAAGGCATCCATTTACATTTGTTACACTGTAAGTTACAAACTTGTTCTAGCAAGTGCTTATCTCAAGTTTGGAGAGAAATGAATGGCCTTTGTTTAACGATTTCAGTTTAGATTTGCTTTCTTTTCTTCCTTTTGTTTTGATTGTTTAACTTTGAGCATAAACCATTAAATTTTATTTCTTTTTGCTGAAAGTTTTGTTTGGTTTGTTTCTTTTTTTATTTACCTTTTTTCTTTTCTTTTTTTGTTTTAAGATTTGGTTTGGTTTGTTCTATTATTTTCTAGAGGCGATTCTGCTGTGCTTGGAACAGATCCCCGGTCGAGCAAAAACAAGCCATTACAAAGCGTTAAATTTACAATGTATGGACCAATGTTAGGTGACATGAGGTTATGTAACGTGAAGTAAAGTGACGGTCCAGCAGACCTTTTCATGAAGCATCATTGCCAGATGAGTTTGTACCACTGAAGAGCAACATAGTGAGCTGAAGCAGTATGTTAGCACTTTGGGTACAGCTGAGGCGAACTTATATTTTTTTTCACAAACTGAATCAGTAAATCGGCGTTTTGATTTACACTTCGATTCAGTTTGATTTGTCGTGCATCAGCTGTGATATTTTACTCATTCACTTGCAGATTTAGGCAGTTTACACCCAAATCCATTGCTCTGATCTTTGTGAAACACTTCTTACATCACCCATTTAGAAAAGATCATCGGCATATCACAACTAGTCTTTTTGAGTTATATACGGAGTTGTATGCAGGAGTTTGAAGGGTGGTGAAAGGTGGAGCTTGAGCATCGGTACTGTTAATTGTTCTTGTTTTAACCTCACCACAAATTGAGCAGAGGAGCGACTTGGCGGTGGTCACAAGTAGAAAATGATTCCTGTGAACAGTACTACTACTACTCACGCTTTTTAGGATTTACTATTTAAACCCGTCTCCCCTCCCCCGACTCCTGCGAAGCTTCATTAAATGCTTCTTTTCATCCATGTGGCCACTCTGAAAGAAGTATTCCAGTCACAGGCTTCAGATTTTGTTCTTAAGTGCTTTATTGATTTTAATATTTTTAGTATTATATTGTCATTTTTGTCATAATCCTTAACTTTGTGCAATATTTCCCGACCTGCTCAAAGCAGGTGATTAGAATTTTGTTGTAGTCTTGGACTGTCATCTTTTTTTTTAAATATATATATATTTTCATTTTTCTACTGACGTTTTATGTTACTGCTCAGTTTTCTCAGCAGTCTAGTTGGAGCTGCATGAATGATGCAAGTGAATTTGTTCTAGGGGCAGTCAGAAGGAAACTGCATTCCGCCTTAATTTATAAGTGGAAATGGTGTGTGACATCACAGGAGGCGTAAATATTTATTTGACAATGTATGCGCTCATTGTTTCTTCATTGGAGTGTTTTTAATGATTGAGGTTTTTTTTTTCTGTTTTCTTGTTTTTGAAGAACACTAAGTTGAAGTCCGTTAAATGTCTTCTAACATTGGATCATTTCAATAAAAACATGGTGGCTTTTCAAAATTGAAACGAATTAAACGTCTCTTCAGAAGCTTATTGTGAATCTGCTGTGCGTGACTTTGACTCGACGAACACTTGCGTGTGTGGACATGTTGCTGTAAGATGACTTTCTCCTGCACTTGAACAGGTGATGATACTATCTCGAAATGTCACCTGGCCTTCAGCTGTCCACATGGTGTTGGTCCAGTTATTACCTCCTGAGACCAGATGGGGGAGACATGTCTGCACGTATGTTTCCTGTGCTACGCCACCATAAACACCGAGGACATTTTCTGCAGCACTGTCGGTGTCTGTGCATTTATTTTCCACTTCATATTGTATCATTTAGTAATTCACCTAAATAGACAATTAAAAACTCTTCGACATGTTTTCCGTCAAGAAGATTGAAAGGCAGCCTCGACAATCTTTTAATGTCTTGGAACTCTGTAGTTCTTACGTCTGTTTCACATGGCTTCTTTGCAGGCAGAGGTCATGTAGCCAGAAGACGAAGCTTTTGCTTATCTGAAGCAGTTCAAGGGCTGAAATACACGTCACACACGCCTTTCCAGAGAGTGTTCAGGTTTCTGTTGTTGAGCTGTGGTAGGTTCCTGACGCGTGTAAATTATATTTTATGTAGTGCTTTTTACCCACCTCACACACACTGACGGCAGTGAGCTTTAAGAGTTTACACTTAGACATGGAGGCAAGAGGAGCTGGGGGTTTGACCTCCTCCACATCACCATACAAGACAGTGATGTATATGTACAATAACATGATCGATGATTAATCTGTTCTTCTGACTAAACCAAATTACAGTCTCTGCTTTGGCAGATTAGTCGCGCTGTTCCACAGTCTTATATACCCGCTGGGGTTCCTCGCTGATCTGAAGCACAACAGTTTGTACAGTTGGGTCTAAAATAAAAAATATAAGTCATTGAGAATACAGCAAGCTTTTATTAGAAAACATGAACAAACAATTAAAAGCATAAGGTATAAAAAAACAAAAACAAATCATCTAGTTAGCATTGTTTACATATTCTTATTAATATTGCTTCAGTATCTATCCACAGATGATTTGTCTAACATAAAGGTCCGCTTCAACAAAATGAGATTACTCATTTTACTTTCAGGCCTTTCAAGTACTCAGAATTATTGTCAAAACTGAGATCAGGTTAAGGCAACCTTGACTGAACCTGCAGTAAAAACGTCATCAGGAAAGTCCTACTGTGAGTCTCTAAACTGAATGGACACACACAGTACAGTACATCAGGTATTGAAGGTTGTTGTTTTAGGCATGGCACAGGCAAAAATCCAATTCACCCTGACACCACAACACACGTGATCGTTGGTCCCATTTAGGCTGGAACCCTCAAATCAAACTTGGATTTTCCCTGCGCCTCATATGACCGTCCCTTTCGGTCCGGAGAAGTGACTCTATGTGCTGTAGAAGGCAGTTTCCCTTTCGCTGTCCATCCTGTAACAGTATCTCAAACATGGCAGAGGTTGTAGCAGGCCACAGGTTTCTCCAGCACGTTGTCTCCATCCACCTCGTACACGCAATCACAGCGCTGGGCGATGAGAGGAGCATCAGACAACGCCACGCTTTGATTACCGAAGGAGATGACTGTGTCTCTCTGCGGGGGAGATGTCAGGAATAGAGACTGTTTCACGAGTGATTGGTTTTGTTTCTGTTGTGCTGAATTACAGCCTCACAGAGCACAGAAGTCCCCCCCCCCCAAACTATTAAACCTTTGCGTGTGCATGTGCACTTTGACCTGAACAAATTAAAAACTGTCCTTCTTACCCGTTTGAGGCCACCTCCGTTATTGGCAGTAGCAGTGGCTGAAGCTGCAGCCGCAGTGGCTGCCCTCTCAAAGTCCTTCTTACATAAATGAGCCATAATCCCAGCAGCTAAGGCATCACCAAGAACGTTGATCATCGTCCTGAACCGATCACTGAGAATGAGACGGAACAAAAAACATTTACACATTGCCCCACGTGACCCAGTGATGTTCTAATAATATTTTGTGGGACTCACAGAACCCAGTCGATGGCTACAATCAGTGAGATGTCAGCAGGCGGTAACCCCACAGAGGTCAGGACAATCACCATGGTAACCAAACCAGCTTGAGGTATCCCAGCTGCTCCGATGCTGGCTGCCGTTGCCGTTATACTAATGAGACGAAAGCAGGCGGTGTTAAGACATGTAAAATGAACTGGTTCTACATAATGAGTTCAGTGTTTATTCTCACCTAATAGTGACCAGCTGGCCAAAGTCCAAGTCGTACTCGTTGACCTGAGCGATAAATATGGCCGCCACTGCCTCGTACAGAGCCGTGCCATCCATGTTGATGGTGGCTCCCACTGGTAGGACGAAGCGAGCGATCTGCCGGTCGACTCCACAGTTCTCCAGGAGACACTTCATGGTGATTGGCAACGTGGCTGAGCTGCGGGACAAGAGGAGATGATCAGGATGATCAATTAGAATCGGTGGTGATCAAAATAGAGAGAATGAAATGAAAAGAAAAACCATTATAAACCTGTCCTCTTACCTGGATGAGGTGGCCAATGCGATGACAAGAGCCTGCAGAAGTCCTCTGATAAAGGGGAAAGGGTTTTTGCGAGTGAAGAAGTAGTAGAAGAGAGGCAGCAGGATGAGGCCGTGCACAAACAAACCGGACAGGACCGTGATGAAGTACATGCCCAGCATCTCTCCCAGGTGGGCCGGGTCGTGCATGTCCAGGATTTTTCCTGCCACAAGGAACACAATGCCAAAGGGGAAGTACCTACAAGGGGAGGAGAGGATCGTGATCACGGATGTTGTTGTGAGTCGTCTTTCACTCTCTTACAACCTGAAAAGAACAAACTGCATCAGGGTCAATCTCTGCTTGGCCCTCTTAGTACCAAATAAGCAGCATGCAATGAAATTTCAATGCTTTTAATATTATATTATATTCTATAACTGCACAGCCCATCTACACATCAAACCACATTGTACTTTATATAATTTATATATTCATAATTTCTTTTGTTATGTGTCCTTATTGATCATGACTCTGGATTTCAACACATGTACGCACAACTGAAACCTTTGAATCCTGAAACTTTATCACAGCATTTTCAGTGGCCCTGTGCACAAAGCCAGGTGAAAAAGTCCAGTATGGAAGAACTTAACCGACCTGACCTCAGCTTCATCCAACACCTTTAGGATTAATTGCAGTGCAGACTGTGAGCCTTATTTGGCCCGGCATCAAAGCCGGACCTCGCTAATACCTTTCTGGCTGAATGTGAGCAAATCCTCTCGGTCAGGCTCCAGAGCAGAGGAGCTGGTTACAACAACAGATTACCAGCCATGACCTTTGAACAAGATGTTCAAAAACAATGATTTCTCAAGTGTGTATTGGTTTTTCAGACATCTCTCATTTCTGAAACAGGCTTTGTTCCATTCACATAACTGTAATCCCTGAGCAGACTCATTAGCTCCTGTAAGGGGCAGAACCTGTGGCTGATTTATTTTTAGATATAATCTGGCTGAACTGTGTGTAGTCTGTCTTTTTTTGGATGTAAGTGTGTGTTTGAGGGTACAATCTTACCACATGGCAGCGTTAATGATCTTCATGACGCACTCGTTGATGCACTGACACACGTTGACCAGCGGCGCTCCACGTTCTCCCATCTTTCCCAGCAGCAGACCTGAGAACAGGCAGCACAGTCACATGTAATGTTGTACAAGTCACCACTGGCAAATGGTTTATAGTTATAAACGATGACTTAATTAATGGCCAATATTTGATTACAATTACCAAGTCCAGTCAACAGCCTTGATATACATTTATCTGAGAGCTGTCAGTCACTATTTATCTTACAGATTACAAATGAGTACAGATTTCTACCCCATTAAACAACCACTTTAACCAAGCGTTGCAGCGAAAACAGTGTTATATCATCATTTATTTTTTCTACAGAATGAGTATTTACTTTTGAAACTTTAAGTACATTTAGCGGATAATACTTTTGTTGCTACTTTTGGCATTAAAAAGGGTTAATCGCTTTTAAATGACCTAATTATTGGTTCTTATCTATAGTATGCTCTATTGAAAGAGTCTTCTTAATGAACTAGAATGACTAAAACTAAGAAAAAAACGGGGAGCTAAAAAGAGAAAGAATAAACAGAATAAACACCAGCCAGGTGGATTTTTCACCATCCTGCAACGAAAAAGTTGAATGTAACCGATCTATAAATCATGAGAGAACATCAGACTTATTAATAAGTAATGAAACTATTAGTTACAACTCTTTAATATTCTTAAACAAATGAGAATCTTGAGATGTTTCCTGTGATGTAATCAGCTGTGTGATTATCTTACCCATGGTGGCTGAGAAGATGACAATCCCCAGTACGTTCATGCCCTTGCTGGTACTGGGGACGATTTTATACTTGATGTCGGGCGCAGGGGTGATCTCCAGGAAGACTGGATGGCCCAGATGAGGGTTGTGGTAGTCGGGCATGACATATACATAGTTGGCCTGAGACTCTTTTATATTAGAGTTCTGTACAATAGGAACCAGATCTGTTCGGTACTAGAATGGGATGAAAGAGAAACAACCACAGAGAGTTGTTAATATGTGGATAACGAAGATTGAATTTATTATTAGTATTGAACAATCCTTTGTGAGTTTTCATCTGTTTGTCTACTCACCTGTTGGAAAGTCGCTTCGATTAGATTTGACGGGATCATGTTCCTATAAAACAAAATATACGGACAAATATATCAGATCGTGTCCTGGATGTTTCACAGATATTGTTCGGTTCTGTTCACATAAAGAGCTCCAGACTTTTGGATATGTTTTTATCATGAGGGTCAAAGGTTATTCATGACCTCTAGAGACAGCAGTGGAGAAAATAATCTTACCACAAGGTTCATTTACTGTTTCATGGAGTTCAAAATTCCACTGATGAAGCTCACATGGTAAGACTGAAAGCTCCAGAACAGGTATTAAATGGGCTATGTTTTCTCAGCTACTGTTTCCAGAGTCAACAATGATCTTCAGACCTCAAGACACAAACAAAAAGTCATCAACCTGAACATCAATAATGCCATGACAACTGACCAAACTGCTGATGAGGATTATGGAACGTGATCAAACGTACCATCAAAGCTACTAAGTACCCAGTACCATGTAAGAAATATAATTACCTGTATGATTTTCAGAACAAACTGACAATAGACTGTCTGATTGTGGTTGGATTCTGGCCGTTAGCTGTGGTGAATTGTTATTGTTATTTCCACCTCACGGCACTTTATTCTCTACTCCAGATCATTTAAGAGGGACTTCATTTCATACATTAATTTGACATCTGTAGTTACTATTGAATTTACAAATTTATAACATTCACGTTGTTATAAATTAGGTGTGCCGTGATACACCGATACTGACAATAAATGTTATATTATATTATTATATATTTATATCAATGTGTTGTCTATACACATATGATAATAGTGTGTTACATTTGCCAGAAAAGAGACAAAACACACATTAAAAGTTGAATATGAACAAGTTTTTCTATAGATATTGTGATTGTAAATTCTTTTTGACCACAATAAAAGTTTAGTGGCAGTTGTGATGTTTATGAATCAGTAATTTAATTTAATAATTTAATAACATAATAGTATAACGCTCACGAGGGGCAGTTTTTGCATGGATTACTTTTATCTTTGATACTTGAAGTACATTTTACTGCATGTCTTTACGTGAATAATATTTTCAAAACAACAAAACCCGAGAGTATCAGAACAGAGAGATGCCTTCACGTGTCCACACAGTGGAAGGTGCATGGCCACATGTGCTGGGATGTACTGTATTTGTACAGCATACGTCAGTGACTCTGAAACCAGGCAGAAACACGTAAGAGGGCTGACATCCACAGCTCACTAAAGTAAAGGTTTTAGAAGAAGGTATTAGTGGAGTGGAGTGCAGGCTTAACAGATCACAGTTAAGTGTCTCTCTATTCTTAGCCGATTTGTTGCGTAGGGGTGACACTGCAAGTATCTTACGAACACATTTCCCCCTTTATTGCTGATTTTCTTTCCCCCTTCTGACAAAAAGGACTTTTAGGTGTAGAATCAGATTCTGATTTCTGTTTGTATCATATAATAATAATTGACCCAATCGTGCTGCCGTTTTTATTTGTTTTATTACATTTTAATCCTCAGAGTTCACCATATATGAACAGAGACTACATCACTCTCTGAGAGTTTCACAGTTTCTGACTTGCCATTGTTTTGTTGTCAGATCTATTATGTCAGCTCACAGGATCAAACTGATTAGTAAGTTTCCTGTTCCTAAGGAAGCACACGAGAGGTCGCAAGGTCTGAACTGGATTCTGGATTTAATTGGTTTGCACTGGTTATTCCACAGGTATTAAACGGCATTACGCAGCAAATCTCCATCATGGAAAACAACAGTAATTAGATAGAAGAGTGGAAAATCCAGAATCTCCTGAGAAACCTTTACTGGGCAGGGGATTTCCTCTATTTTATAGAGGAAGGAAGTGCCGGAGACCCCAGGTGTGGCCTGTAGGTCTACCACATTGGTCCAGACTATCCACAGTACCCAAAGGATGAATCCTAAAGAATTTGGTGATCCCCTGAGTTTTCATCTGTTAACATTGTCAGCTTGTTAGCATGCTGACTTTAGTATCTATCCTAAAGAACTGGTCAGATATCAGAGGTCAGGTACAGAGCATCATGTTTGAATGCTGGCAGGGGTTCAGCATCCTTTAAATGAGATTCTGTCAATATTAACCTGATGAGGTCCAGCAGAGCATCAGCAGAGGTCATCACAGGCCCTGAACTTGCATGGTGGCCTTTTTTCTCTGAGCCTGTTCCCGGGTGGATGATGAGTACCAGCACGATGCCGACGATGACGGCAATGAAGGTCGTCCACAGGTAGTAGGTGATGGTCAGGACTCCCAGCCGACCGCTTGCCTTCGTGTCCATGGCTGACAGGCCCGACATGAGACTGGTTGGGAAAACAACATTGATTAACTCTGGTTTCAAATCACTATACTATAGTTTCAATGTACCTTTAGTAGCTCTTAGTGTTACAATTTTAAGATTGTGGATTTCTATGGTAAAATCTGCGGACACCAAAAAGACTGAGAGAAGGTGTGAAGAAAAATGTTCTCAATAAAAACAGTTGGCAAAAACTAAATTGAAGATCCCGTTATTATACCGGCTTCCATTTAGACATGCATTTCTCACATCAGAAGAGTGACAACAAAAGTGAGGACTTTTCTTACCTGGAGGTGATGAGCGGCAGAATCAACATCTTTAGCATCCTCATCAGCAGTTCTCCGGGGAAGGAGAAGTAGATTTTAGCCTGTGTGAGAGACAAACACCTGAAGCAAACCTTATTTCTACAAATGCATGCCCTTTCACCATTATACTGTTAAGACAAAAGAATATCTTAATTGAAAATCTTGTGAAGACACACTAGTCCCGTTTAACAGTGTGCAGAACAATGCAATGTTACGTTGTTTAAGATGAAATGAACGAGGCCCATATCAAACATTTAAATTATTAGTATTTTATAAAATGTACATGTAGCTAATTTCTTAATATTATATTTAACAAGCAGTCGCAGCAGCTGTTGCAAATCTCTGTTTGAGTTTCACAGTTTCTTTCTTTGCAGATGATGACGCTGTATGTTTTATGGGCTAAGATAGATTACTAAGCTCACCGTGCACTAATCATTGATTAAGTCTGACAATAACCACGAGCTACTTAGAAAAAAAAAGAGTTTCATCATATCAAATACCGTATGTTTTTTGAGTCGGTATGTCAAACTTGTTGGCAAATGGTTTTCTATTTAGCAAACCACATTTACGGAGCAACATCAATTCTTTTTGAGTCCTGTTTCTGTGTTTCTCTACCAAATATCTGGCTCTTTAGCAGCTAAATCATCCACTGTTTACCAGCTATCTTTGTACATATACAGTTTGGCTGTGTGCATCTTGATGAGAACAGCTCCCTGCTGTGGCTGAAAACAACACTACGAGAGCAGTGAGAGGGAACTAAAACACTTCAATTGCATAACCGGCTTTATCCACAGTGTCAGTGCACAGTAGCAGTTAGCAGGACAGGTTGGCTATTACTACCCTCCTGAATGTTTAGTTTATTTGCACACAATGTTAAAAATCAGTGCAATGCAATGGAAGATGCAAAGCCAGTCATATTGCCTCCTATTCAATTTCTATCCATCCATTCATTCATACCTGTGTGGACAGGTTGAGCGACCTGAGGACAAACCCAAGCACACAGCCCATCACAACAGCAAAGACCGAGAGTGTCAGCAGGCCATTCCTCTTGCAGTAGTCCCTCACGTACTCCCTGATTTTTGCGGGCACTGTTTGCTCCAAAATCTTCTTCAACCCCTCCATCATATTCAGTCGGTCCGGATCCCAACAGACCCCCCCTCCTTCCCCCCTGAGCGACTACAGATATCCGAATCTCCTGCTGAGTAAGGTCGATCAGTATGTATCCGACGGTATGGTGGAGGAGGGCCAGCGAAACTGATCAAATGTTGGTCCTGTCTCACACTGGGAGGCTCATCGAGTCTAAGAGAGGAAGTGTTGACTAAGTGATTCCTGGTACAGCAAGACCTGAAAGGATTATCCCTATCCCATGTTAACAGAGGCTCCTCCACAGCCACTTAAGCTTCATTAAAGAGCCTAAAGACTTCAGCACTGATTAGCTCCTCCATTTATAGCTCATTATGAGTTATTGCTACCCGCCCCTAAGTCATCCCATTCATGAAACAGGTGCTTGAACCTTGACTTCTGTGACTTGCGATGCAGCTCCCATGAGGACAAGGTCATAACAGCACCAACTTTTACAAACATGTATGTTCTACATCCTCGAATCAATCATGTTTTAGGTTAACTGACTATTTACAAGCAAGACAAGCATTATTGATATGAATTAATATTATTAATATTTATAATATGAATCTCATATAAACCTGGTCAAAGCTGTTGCATTAAAAGCTACATGTGGTCTAGACCGTTACTGTTGACTACCGGTACAACGATTGCTTTCTAAGCACATAATAATGTGTAAGTGAAGGAGTTGTACTGTACAGTTAGGATTATCAGAGGGCAGAGGGCAAAGGTAAGACACCAGCATCAGTCCTCGGTGTTCATGACACGCCCTGACACTAGATGTCACTTGATCTTACCATGACGTTAGGCTTTATCGTCTGTGCACGGGTCAGGGCATGCACTGACGTCAGGACTTGGCATTTTAACAGGTAAATAATGCCTCGTTGTCCCAGGGAGGCACTCCAGATGAACTTGGAGTTGTCGACTTGGACTTGAACCCGGCAGAGGGCTGAGGAGAGCAAATGATCACTGCCTCGCTTAACATGGTGTATATTCAGCATAATGAAATCAAATGAAATATCTAAAAGGTGGAATCAGATTTATTCAGATATGGCTGTGGATAATAGGGAAATTATTTAATATATGAAACTAAGAGTGGGATATCAGCTGCAGTGCTACCATTCCTAGGTACTCCAGCGTGTCGTTCTCATTATTTCTAAGGTTGACCGATGTCCTGTGACGTCACAGCATCCATGCTGACCTGGGAATGGATCCAAATTTGACTCTATCCGGTCCAACAATGTCTGCCTACGTCACCTGTAACCAATCCAATAACATTTAATCCATGTCTTGAACAATGCACACAGCAAGATTAACGAACAGTGTAAAAGAAACATTTGTCTGTTTCTTTTTTTCCCGCGAAATGAACTGCAAACCCCACAAGTAACAAACTAATTACCAAAATTTAAACCTAATTTTAATAATGAAATTGATGAACCTACAAAGAGTTAACACCTGTATCTTCATCTTCCCTCTGCTTTACAGAGCTTGACATGCCCATAGCTACCAGTACTTTATAACACATAGCCATCACTGATTGGTCCAAACCACTGTGGTTCAGCCACAAGCACATAACTTGAAACATGGTAAGATGGATTGTCATGTGAACCGTGAATTCGGCTGCCTCGCAAGGTAACATTCTCATATTGTCGTTTATGGCTGCAGCAGGCAGATGTTTTCTGTTAAAAACCCAGATAAAATATAACCAAGGAGAGTAAGTTTTGGATTTCTGATTTTATCATGGACTGTTGTTTATCAAACTATTTTACATTTTAACTTGGAATGAAGATTAAACAGAAAATGTGAGATATACAGATATATCAGTGTGAATGTGTAGTTTGTGCTTGGTGAGGTTACTGTCAGCTCTGTGTTCAGTGGTCTGTGTCAGAGTCTCTTCCTCTGAGTCGGTTCCTGCTGTAACAGCTCAGTGTCTCTACAGTCTGACTGAGGGAGGTTTTTGTACGGCCAGAAATCACTGTGTGAACACCCAAGCATTGTTTATGAGATGTTCAGTCTCACAGTAATAAACTGCTGCATCTTCAGCCTGAACTCCACTTATGGTCAAAGTGAAGTCAGAGCTGCTTCCACTGCCACTAAACCGAGCTGGTGTTCCTGATACAAGTTGGCTCACATATTTTATCAGGAGCTTTGGAGTCTGTCCAGATTTCTGCTGATACCAGTGCAAACGATCTCCATAACTATCAGTATAAACATCTTGGCTGGTCTTACAGCTGATGGTGACAGTGGATCCTGGAGTAAATGTCACTGCTGCAGGCTGAGTCACAGTCACCTGACCGCTGCATCCTGCAGACAAAAACAAATCATTCATTTATCAGCAGAAATAAATGAGAGAAAAGGCAGCACATCATGTTTGAAATGTTGCTGAGTGAATGAACCTGTAAAACAGCAGCAGGCCAGCGTCCAGATGAGGATGGTGATGAGAGTCATGGTGCTTGTGGTTTCTGCTGTGTTGACTGACAGATCTGAGTCCTGCAGTGTTGAACTCACACGACTATAAACCTTCTCAGTTCACTGGAGGATCAGCTGACGATGCAAAGCCTCCTCTCTATGGAAATGATTTCTCTGCTCTCAACACACTGAAGGCAACGTGGGACACAAAATCAGGAGGAATACTGCTTGGATTTACACCATCTATGACTTTAGGAATACAAGCAATAATTTGGATTCCAAGTGAAGATGAAGATTTAAGGATGAGTTTGTGTGCACTGTGGTTGGTATGATATGTCTGTTTGTCTGCCTTTCATTTACTTACAGTGTTGAACTGTAGATAAATAACATATTTCACTTCACTTAACAACGTTTTTTGAAATATTGTTATTAAAAGCACATGTTCATTTAACCATGTATCAACTGAATAAAACTGTGAAAAAACAGACTTTGTTTCATGGAGACTGTAATCGTTTCTCTGTCCGTGTAGAAAACTAAAGAAAAACTAAAGAAATAATCTTCATTATGAAAATAATTTTGAATTCATGTCATTAAGAAATCTTTGTAGATTCAATAAATGATGAATGTTTCTGTGTTATTAGTAAAATCAGAGAGTTGTTTCAGTGGAAGATGCTTGTTCACAGTGCAGGAGGTTTTTGTACGGCCACTTAATGAGTTGTATCACTGTGGTACACTTTTGGTGGAGGAACCAACTCGTCGTTGACTGTAAGTACCAAAGATTTTATTTATACAACATATAGCAAATAAACTTTGATTTAAATATTGAATCAGACCTGATCAGGTTCAGTGTTTGTAAGTTGTTGATATTTTTTCTTATTTTATCAAACAAGGCTGATCTCACAATCTGACAGGAAACTAAATCAATATTATTCAGTATTGTGAATAATTACATTTCACAAAACTGAAAATAATTTGTCTGTTTTCTATTTCATATTTTTAATGATACTTTAAATTTTTCTTAAAAAGTTTAAAAGTAACAT
This sequence comes from Larimichthys crocea, assembly GCF_000972845.2. Lineage (NCBI taxonomy): Eukaryota > Metazoa > Chordata > Actinopteri > Sciaenidae > Larimichthys > Larimichthys crocea. The sequence goes on from NW_020853381.1 coordinate 28,700, forward strand.
TGGTCAGTCAAACTTTTAATGCTGCAAAAAATAACAAATATTTTAGTTATTTAATTATTTTTAGCTTCAGCCTGTTTTACATTTAACATCTGATTCCTGTTCCACACACTATGTTTTATCAGTAATGCGCTTATCTTTGCGCTCACCGCGTCTCGTATTTTCCTGTATGGAAGGAAGTGAAAGGACGATGCAAACGTGTTACCTGTATTCCACATGGTGTTTTCAGCTCTGTCAGTTCAACAGGACACACAGCAGACCCAAGTTATTCTGTTTTATTTGATCCAATCTCAGCTTAGCAGTATGTCATTTTTCTTTATTCACCCTTCCATCCTCATTCTTTGTCTTTCTTTTCTCCTTTCTCCCCCCTCTCTCTCCTCCAGTGGGTGTGGGTGCGGCCCACCCTGCCGTCTCCCCCCCTCCAGAGAGGAGCTGCGAGCAGGGCAGTGCCACACTGGTGTGTCGGGCCAGCGGGGGCGTTCCCTCAACCTGGAGTCTGGGCGGAAGGTGGGGGGCAGCAGCAGCTCCTCAGGGGTGTCAAACAGCGCCGGAGGTTCCTGGGGAGCGACGGCCGCTAACAGCTGGAGCAGCACCCTGAGCCTCCCTGCAGACCAGTGAGAAGGCGGGCTCAGTGGTCTGTGAGGCCAGTCTGAATAGGACAGAGCCCTGTCACTCAAACCCTGGACCCTGACAGCGCTTCAGAGTAGAGCTTCACAACACTTCCTGTCTGGAAATGATGCTGCTGCTTCTTTCATAGAGATCTTGATGAAGCTACAGATTCTCCTCTGGTCACACATTTCTGCAAGTTTCACAGCTCTCCACTCAGTGTTTTAGTGTGCATGTTGTTTGCTAATACTGATCTTCTGCATGTTCTTCTTTATGGCTCTTTTACTTTTCAGATTGCAACTGAATTTTTAAAATATTCATCCAGCAAAAAGGTGACATGAACATTAAACCATCAATTAATAAGACTGTGGATATAATGAGTCAGTGTCTGTGTGTTTCTTTTCAAATATATGTCATGATGAAAAATACTTCTTGATCATCTCAGTATCATACTGATTTTATACTATATCTGAAGTACAGGAGATGGTTTGGTATTGTTGTATCACTTTGATGACATTGATATAAAAATACTACATATTATCCTGAAATAAGTTTGTATTTTGCAAAGGAAGAATAATAAATTGGAGCATCTGTGTTTGGGCTGGTTGTTAGACTGAGACAACTGTTAAAGGTGTTATTGATATCAGTGGGCTATAGTCCAACATGAATTTAACTTTCTAGCTTGCTCCAAAGACATTGAATTACTGACAAGAATAAAGTTTCAAAGTGTATATGGAAGAGCTCTGTGGAGTTTGTTTCAGTGTGTTATTTTAGGTTTCATTGTGGTTTCGGCTTGATGACTCTGGTGTTGTGTTCGACTGGACCAGTTATCCTCATCACAGTCTCTTGCATCAACCCCTGCAGCCTGCAGCAGGCCGTTTTCCACTTCAGACAAACTGAAGGGAGGTTTGTTGTACGGCGTCACATCCAAAAACATTAGCCTTAACCTCTGATCCAACACCTCCATTAATGTTGTGTGGCGCCTTCCTGCTGTTCATCGTTGAACACAACTGGACACTTTGGTTTGTTGCACTTGGGATTTCCCCTTTTGTTTTCATAAGTGCATCTGAGAAGGCTGCACAGGTATGGGGGGACAATAGAAAAACACACAAGATGTAAGGACAAGCAGAAAAGGCGCTGCGTGCTCTATAGCATAAATCAGACCTGCATGTTCAGCAGAGTCAGTCCTTGCTTGGTAATTATAAAGATAACATGGTTATAACTCGATACTTACAGACATGTGACTGTTAATGGTAATAGGTCATTTTTTCAGAGTATTATATAATAATAATAATAATTTAATGTATAATGCCTTTACATTGGACAGCAAATCTCAAAGTGTACATACACATCACGAACTGACACGCACACAAAGCAACAAAACTGTATATCACAACAAAGAAATGACGTTTAAAACGATATGAATGGAAAAAAAGGAAGTTTTGTTAATTGTTTTTTATAAACATTTCAAGTGGCTGTGATGCTCGGCTCAGAATGGCCAGGAAGGGCATTCCATAGAGCGTGGTGTGCACGGCACAGAAGGCTCCTGTGCACCCTGGTTGCTTGGAGCTTGGTCCTCGGGCAAAGGAGGAATCGTTTTAGTTTTTTGGAAGCGTAGGATCTGTAGTGGGTTTGTGGGATGAGCAGTTCTTTGAGCTAGATGGGTGTGTATTGCCATAGATGCACTGATAGGTAGAAGACTGATTTTATAATCTTGACCTCATGCAGAGAGTTGGGAACACCAGTGCAGTGAGTGAGCGGAGGGGGGGATGTGTTCTGACTTTCGGATACTCGCATCAGGATCCTGCTACAGCGCTGTTTCTGCGGTGACTTTGTTAGCGTAGCTGAGGTTTTTTAGCTGTGGTCCCGAGCGAGAAGTGCGTTGCAGTGTCATCTGGAGGGTAGACTAAGGGCGTGGCTAGTGTTCTTTCCCCGCTTCTGGGCCGTAAGTGCTTGTGCGAGTTTTGTGATAGTGTTCTGAGGTTGTAGAAGGAGATCGTACAGAGGTGTTTGATGTTCGTTCAAAGGTGAGATGGTGGATCATCTAACCACCAAATTGGTGTTTGAATGAAGAGAGCAGGGGTCCATGCACCAGAGCGGGTGCAGCTTGGGTTTGGAAGTGCTGGATCTGGTGTAGGGGTGCCCCCACAATAATAGCCGCTGTTTTAGACTGTTGAGATGAGGAAAGTTTTGAGATGCAGCCACGCCTTATGCACTTCGCCAGACAAGCTGGAGTGACCGGGTGCAGCGAGATGATACCGACTGGTGATGGATGGGAGATTTGGGGCGAGGGGTGGTGTCCAGTTTTTTTATGTAGAGTTTTGTGTGTCGTCTGCAATAACACGTGGAAGGCAAATGCCATGTGCGATGTGATAACCACGGCCGAGTGGAGCTGTATCAATGAAGAGGATGGGCCCAGGACTGACGCCTGAGGGCCCCACAGGTAACCGTGTGTGTCTTGGGATTGTGTGTTGCAAAAAAAAATATTTCAGTTCTTGTCGTGAGGTAGGGGAACCCGTTTAAAGGCAGTGTTTTTAGTCCATGGAGGGATGTAACCGGTGGAGGAGTAATAGTTGGTCACAGTGTCAAATGCAGCAGACAGATCGAGGAGACAAGGAGCCGAAGGTGGAGGCCAGAATCTCGTGCCATCAGGAGGTCATTTGTGGACTCTAAAACCAGGCTGTGTTCGGTCACTGTGGGCGCAGATCGGAAACCAACTGGAAGTTTCAAAGATATTGTTGGGTTTTAGAGGCCTGAAGATTAGCAGCAACGACCTTTTTCAAGAAACTTGGAAGGAATGGAAGATTTGAGATTGGGTCTCTAATGGGCAAAATCTTCTGGGTCAAGGTGGGTTTTTTTGAGACGGTGGTCTGATGGATGGCAGATTTGAAGGGCAGCAGGACAAATCCAGTCTGAAGGGAGAGGTTTATTTTACTAGTGTTATCAAAGGGCTGAGTGCAGAGAGGTTATCTCTAACCAAGGATATTGGGAAGGGGTCAGAGTGCAAGGTGAGGGTTTCATTTCTCCGGATGATGTTCTCACCTCAGGGGAGGCAGACATAAGGGAAGGAAATTTAGGGGCTGGGGGGAGATCACAATTGTGTTCAGTGGTCATGGCAGGCAGAGTAGAGGACCAGGAGGCCGAGCGAATGGATCCAATTTTAAGTTCTGAAAAATACCATGAATTTGTTACAGTGGTTTCGTCAGTTATTTCGGGCAGTAAGGGAACTGTGGGTTGAGAAGATGGTTGATGGTTGAGAAAGCTGCTTCCGTGTCCAGGGTTGTTATTGATAAGGTCGGAAAAATGGAGACAACGTGCCTCCCTAAGCGACTAGGCGCCTTCTGAATGTTCCCGGAAGGCCAGCTTAAGATGGTGAGACCTGTGGCTTTGAAACGCCGCTCGAGTACCCACCCAGCGCCTTCATTTTCCCGGAGCTGGCTTGTATACCAACGGGACCAGACACTCGAAGAGGACAGCTCAGGCAGGGGCAACGGGGATATATCCAGTCAACTGCGATGGATAACTGCGAGACCACCGCCTCGGCCAGAGGTGCGGGATTCTCGGGAGGTAGCAGAACAAGAAGGGCAGGTTTCGTTTAAACACAGAAAAATAATATATGATATAGCTTCATATACCACATTACATAGAGGTGTCGATCAGCGAAACCAAATAATACTTAATAATTAC